>NW_008674502.1:0-5314 GCF_000695815.1 Acanthisitta chloris
CAGTCCGCAGCCCAATGCCCAGCAGCCCGGGCATCACCCCACGCTGCACATCGCCCCTCGTGTCCCTCGTGTTCCTCGGAGCTCAGGTGGGATGTGCATGGGGAAAAAAAAAGAAGCATTGGAGCCTGGAGAGCAGCACGGTTGCTCCTGCCAGACACTAAGCTTGCTTCCCAGGAGGGCTGGTCAGCTTGCCCAGGGAGCCAGGCACGGGGTGTGGAGGGTTGGCAATGTCCCAGTGCAACAGTGGGTGCTGGGGGAACCAGGCAGAGCACCAGGAGAGGTGTCAAATATGCTCCTGGCACAGGAAGAAAAGGGTCTTCCCACATGCTCCCTGGGACAGCAGTGAAGGAGCAGCTGCCCAGAGTCAGGGCCCCCTTTATAGGCAAGGTCTGCCCTCATATGAGCTTTTGTCCACACGCATGGGGCATTTTTTCTGAATTTGTGCTGATTTCAGAGCCTCATACCACACATGGGGGAAGGTTTGTGGTCTGAGCTCCCAAGCCTGTGAAAATACTTGTAGATTCCTAGGAGGGCCAGGAGAGTATCTCCCAGGGCTTCAGCAGTCCAGTTGCTCCCAGCCCTGCCTGCAGCAAGGAGACTCTGGGGCTTACGGGGGACAGCTGCACTGTGCCCCAGGGAGAGCTGCAGCTCCCACTGTTCCCTGTACAGCCTCTGCCCTTGCTCAGGGAAAGGCGCCACGTCGGGAACTGAGAGGTATATCCGGGTGCACACCAGAGCTGGTGATTCACAGGGTGGTGTGACCGGCATCAGCCCTGTCTGCTGGAGCAGTCCAGGTGGTTCCCAGCCCGCCCCTGCCAGGGCCTCCATCCCACAGAGCTGGCAGAAGGCCTGGGGCAGCGGCTGTGGGGCTGGATTGGGGGGGCTCCTCCTCACCTCCCTGCTGAGGTGAACCCTCCCTTGTGATAACATCAGTTTCCCAAACCTGTGGAGGCTGTGTGCTCATTCCCATGGAGCACCCGTGGCCTCAGCCTCTTTTCTTCAGGAGCCCAAAGCAAGGAGAGGTACATCCCAGTCTCTGCTGCGTCCCACTATGGCCCAGCTTACTGGGATGAAAGCAGGGGCTGGGGATGGCCCTGCCTTTTCCTGCCCACCCCGTTCCTCCATCCTGGGGAAATTCCCAGGCTGAGGTGTAAGAAGGACCGCAGTGTTCCACATGCCAAGGTACCTTGCTCGATACCAGGGACAAAGACTTGAGCAAGCTGGTGGTGACATGCTGCGTGCACATCTCTGCTCCATTGCTGTGTCTCAAAGCCCTGCCAGGCTCCCACAGACATGGCACACTGAGGTCCCAAGGACTTCTCAGTCTCATTCAGCCCTTGCCCAGGTCCTCACAAGTTTATGCAGCTGAGCCCTGATCCTGCCGCCGGGGCAAGGGAGCTGGTGGCCATGGCCTGGCTGTTCCAGCTCTGCCCCATTCTGCCTGTGGGAAAGTCATCTCTCACCTGTTTCCACTCCTGTTTTGTGTATTCAGGCCACGGGTTCTCTCCAGAGTCTGGAGCAGCTCCAGCCTTAGGTGGGGTCTCTCGGTACTGTCATGCAAAAGCTGTGGCAATCCCAGTGCTACACCAGCGGCAGCAGCAGCAGCAATTGCATTTACAAGTTTCCCAGTCCTCCCAAAAGTCAAAGGAGCTGGTTTCATGCCTCCCTCTCTGCCTGCTCGCCTTCACTTGCTTGTTTGGTTTGATTCCAGACTAACCATGACCTTCTCAAAGGCTGGAAAGGGCTTTTCACCAAACAGCTGGAGGCAAACCTGGGATGGCCTGGGGATCACAGACAATGCAAACACTCTCTTTTATCTTACCTATGTATTTTTGCACCTCAGAATTAGCTGCCTGCTCTGTCTGCTCCCTATTTCCCTACGGCTCCTTCCAGCAGCCCTGCCTCAGAAACATTCTGGCAGAGAAGCAGAGTCCCATGCCCTGTAGCTCTTCTGACAGCTCTCTGGTGGGTGTGGGTGCTGGCCACACATTCAGGCAGCAGAAAGGCTCAGCAGCTCAGGGACCAGTGCCACAGCTCATGGCAACCTGAGCTTTCAGCCATCTCTTCTGCAGCATTCCCTGCAGGAGCTCCTTCCCTTGTTCTCATTACAGGTAACAGGAACCAAACACCCAAGGTGTCTGGGTACTGCTTACACATCCCCCAGGGATGAACCATTTGATTTTGGAGCTGTGTCCTCTTTCTGCTCATCTTCATGAAGCATTCAAGTAAAGCTGAGAAGAAAAAAAGTTGAGTAAGATTGTGTGTTACTGTTGGCTATGGGGACATCTAGTCTCCACCACTGAGACTTGGAGCCGACAGGGTCTTCCAAGTCTTGAGGATTAAAGACTGACTTCCTACTCCTGCACTGTGAGGAAGGCAGAACATCCAACTCTCTTTTCAAAAAGATACATTAAAACAAATAAATAATGAAGGTTTCCAGTGGCACCACTAACTGGGTCTCAGAAACAGTTTACTTCTTTGCCATGCATGATCCCCAGGCCAGGGAAACCATGGCAAAGAGGAACACAATTTTCAGTCCTTCTCAAAAGAGCGAAGGAAGCAGAACAGCCTAAAACGCTTTAAAGTATTTGCTTTTACAAGAAACCAGATAGCTGGATGGCTGCTATTCAAGGGCTGCTGATACGTCCTCTCCCTGCACTTGGCCATTTCAAATATTATTTTTTTAAAACCACTTCCATAAATCAACAAACACAGCCCAGCACCAGCAGAACAGCCTACACGGCTGGAGAGCTGGTGGCCACTGCCAGTCACTGAAGTAGAACAAACTAGCAAGTATGCAAAGAAATGTGATTAATGAAAGACAGACCACAAAGCCTATAAAAACACATTTCTTGCTTTTATTAGACCAAAGCAACTGTATAAAAAGGGCATGTGAGCCCAAGATGCCCAGGCAGAGGAGAGCCAGGATTGCCACTGCCCCATAAAGGCAAGGTGTGTGGATCCTCTTCCTGCCTCTCGTGCTCTCTGCCACCTCATATACAGGGGGGAGAGAAGGGTCCATCACAGCATGCCCAGCTGGCAAGGACACACATCCCTGTTGGAGCCAGCTGCGGTAGGGAGCAGAGATGGAGGGAAGAGGCACAGCAGTATGGCAGCACTTGTGAAAAGCTGGGTGTTGCTGAGTGTCCAGCACTGATGTGTTGGCACCACATGGCTGAGGGGAGGATGCAGTAGTGTTTCATCACTTGTCTTTCATTCACTGGGCCTCCAACCTGGGGAAATGTTATTTTTGCCTCCCTGGGCACTTCTTTTCAAGTTAAAAATAAAATGTCCCAGCACTGGAAGGGAAATATTTGCTGTCGCCCCCCCATTCAGCTTTGTGGAGACATTAACAACAGTAGGAGATTAAGGAGGGGATCAGCATGGTACCCTCACTTCGCAAGGAAAATAAAGGCTATTCTACATCCCTGCCACTGGCATGGCCTGGGCACAGATATTAAATTAAAAAAAAAAAAAAAAAAAAAAAAAAAAAAAAAAAAAAACCCCTTTTTTTGCTCTTCCAGGCAATCTCCTTGGCGAGTGCTGGCAAAGAAAGGCATCTTGTTCAGGGGCTCTGAAAGGCAAGATGAAAGGGGAAACCTACATTTTTCAGCCCAGCCTGTTTCTGACATGGGAAAATAGCGCAGACAAGAATAGATAGCTTGTTGGCTCATTTTTTCCTTGACAGATTATCTGTGTGAATGCACCGTATTAAGCCGGGAGTAAGACGCCAGGACCCCCCTGCCCTCCCTCTCCCCCTTCCCCAGCTACCTTGAGAGCAGTGAGGAGTGAGGAGCTGTGATTTGCGAGTGTGTGGGGCACTGGAGGTGCACAGGGCAGCCATCCATCACCGGCCACCTATTTTGCCACCCCTCATGTGCTCAGCAGCCTTCTGCCCCCACACTCAGGCTCCTGCATGCCCTAAAAATACAATTGTAACCATGTTGAAAGCTAACTTGGGTTAGGAGGAGCTGCACTGTGATTGATTTAGTGATGTGCACCACAAACATGTCCCAGCAGGACCCACTGCCAGTGGGTAGTGGCATCAGAGCAGGACATTCTGCCGTGATGGGAGAGGAAAGGGTGACCATGGCTGTCGGCAGCGCATGGAGGCCTGGGCTGGTGCCAGCACTGCTCTCGGGTGGCACTTGACTCC
Source organism: Acanthisitta chloris (assembly GCF_000695815.1). Taxonomy (NCBI): domain Eukaryota; kingdom Metazoa; phylum Chordata; class Aves; order Passeriformes; family Acanthisittidae; genus Acanthisitta; species Acanthisitta chloris. The sequence goes on from NW_008674502.1 coordinate 4,157, forward strand.
CCAGGGAGCCAATTTTGGCTCCAAATGATGCTGCTGTCATGGTTCTCTCCCACAGTGGCTTTCACAGCGCTCTCAGTAGCTCAGCAGCCATCATTCCTACGCTGGCACCACTCGGAGCATGGGTCATTAGCCGCGGCTGGCTGTGTGACCCACCAGCACTGTGACCCATGACGGCAGCTCTCCGTTGCCTCCTGTAGATCACCAGGCACCAGGTTGTTAAAACAAATGTGCAGGTGCCACACTTGGGTCTTGAGGGAGGCTCACACTGACCTCCTGTTCCCCAGCTGAATCAGGTTTTCATACTGCAAAGGAAGCAAAAATGCCTCAAGTGAGAGCTCTATGGCTGCCTGGGGGGAGGCTGGCACTGCATCCATGGGCAGCAGGAACATGGCACCACCGGTCCTGCTGCTCCCATCAGTGGGGTCATGTTCTTTTCTTCTGTTTAGAAATGAATCTCTGTCAGAGGGCAGAACATGTGGCTGCATTGCCCAGCCCCAGGCACATGCACCAAAAAGCTTCGCTCAGTTCCAAAACAACACACTAGCTAGAAGAATGCAGCTAAAATTCCTGTGCTTTTCAGATCACCTTTGTCACCTTCTGAACTATTTGGGTTCTGTTTCCAGGTTTTACCCCACAGCTGAAAGGAAGAACTAGCAAAGTGTTTAAATGATGACTTTCCCTTCTTCACAGGGCTCCAGCAGCCACGATGCCCAAGCTGCAACCAGGGCACCAGCAGCACTGAAGTGCAGCCACTGAGACATGACAGGTCGATTAGGGAACGTTCCTGGCCAGACTATGGGTCACTGGGAAGATCCCTCCTCCTCCAGCACCTGGATTGCTTGGTGGGCTGAGCAAAACCCATCCTGCATCCCCCTACATCCCCCTGCATCCTGCCAGCTGTGCAGCCACGTGCATGTGTGTGCAGGTGCATCTGCCCAAGCATATGACAAGGTGCTGCATCCTGCCCAGGAAGCGTGTGCATGTGTGTGTGTCTGTGTGCACGTGTTTGTGTGTGTGTCTGTGTGCATATGTGCACGTGTGCACGTGTGTGTGTGCACGTGTGTGTGTGTATGTGTATGTGTGTGTGTGAGATTGAGGGAAACTGTGCTCAGCTTCCCTCCTGCCTGGTTCTGGGGACAGGCAATTGCAACAGCTTCA
>NW_008674502.1:5467-7228 GCF_000695815.1 Acanthisitta chloris
TGTGTGTGTGTGTGTCTGTGTGTGTGTGTGTGTGTGTGTGTGTGTGTGTACAGAGAGGCCTGTTTGCATATGAAAGTGGCCGTGTGCTCCGGAGGGCTGTATCATTTATTGTATGATCTTATCTGGCGCGTGCCTCAGCCGCCCTTTCCCACACTCTGCATGCTCTGCTGCCAAGGCCCCGGGCTTAGCCTGTCAGCATTACCCGGGCTCAGCAGGCAGGCAGTAATTCCCTGAATAAAGAAAACATTTTAAGGTTTGACAAGTCCAGCATTTGCATGTCTGTTTTCAGAGAAATAACCATCTCAGGGGATTAAGCCCTTTTTTTTCCCATCCAGCCCAAAGTATGAAAACATTCTTGACATAGTTGCCTGAAAAAAGGATTTCTATAGAGTAAAATACCTTGCGTCCTGTGTGAGTCCAGTGATTTGCTTTGGGCGGAAGGAAAAAAAAAACAGAAAAGGAAAAAAGAAAGAAAAGAGACGCTCCAGTCCAATAGGTTGTTGGTTTTAAAGTGGATGAAACGCGCCAGCAAGCACCACAGATCCCAGGCGCTGCACACACCGGGAAGGATTTGCATCCCTCCCTCACTGCCACCTCTTTCTGCCGCACTGGCAAGGCCTGTTGACTGGGCTCCCCGTGGGGCTTGGGCCATGATGGCTGGCAGCAGCATTGCTGAGCTGAATGAATCCGTCCTGGCTCAGCAGCCCCAGAGAGGCAGGCAGATGCCTGGGGGAGGAGGGCTGGGGTCTGCAGACGACTCTGGGGCTCGGTTTGCTTGAGACATGCCCCAACACAGGGACTTCGGCTGCCCATGCCAGGCATGTCCCTGAGGAGCACTTGCTTACTGCACAGCTGAGACGGGTGACATGCTGCCACGGGAAAGCACTAGTCCCTGAAGGGTTGTGAGCAGGTCGTGCCAGAGGAGCGTAGCTAGGTTTAGGATGCTAAACATGAATTTTATTAACTTGGAATAAATCGGACTTACAAAGGGCTTGTCACCCTCTGACTCGAAGCAGGAGGTCTCACTTTGCCAAATCCAGGCTCCCCAGGATTTAGCCCTACTGAAGGGGACTGGGGAAGACCAATCTGCCCCAGTACTGTCTGGCAGCTCCTGTGCTGGCAGCTGTCTTTCAAGCCTTCAAGCAAGAAGGTGCACGTGGAAATGACACACACATGCTGGCCTGGAGCCCGGGCTGATGATGAGCATCCTTCACTCCTCTGGGCTCTGCGCTGCGGTGCTGCCCTGCACACCCGGGATGGTCCCAGCAGTGCCTGCTCCCTTCCCACCAGGGCTGGCGGTGGAGCCTGGCGCGGCTGTTTGTAATTTGTCAGGGTGCTTTGCCTTCCTTCCCCCACCTCCCCCCGCGAGCACACTGGCTTTCTTCACAGCTAAATGAGGCTTTAAACCAGGGGATAATACAGCTTTAAAAAAAAAGCAAAAGTGAATCATTTCTCAGTTCTCCTTCCCGTAATCTCTCTCGGTAACATTAATTATGAGTTTGCGCAGAGTGCCCCAAGGCAAGCGCTGCTTTCCCAGGACAATTAAAGTTACTTAATTATTAAAAACCGTGTGTGCTGTTCCTGTGCGCTCCCCAAAGCACCGTGAGGCAGGCAGCCTGCCTCAGCTCACACACTTTCTCAGAGAGGCGATTGAAGCGTCTGTGGGAAAGTCTGCTCCTTTGTAATTCCTCCGGCATAATCTCCGCAAATCCCACCCCGGGCCCGCGCCCCGGAGGGCAGCGATGCCGGCGGCCCTCGCGT
>NW_008674503.1:0-751 GCF_000695815.1 Acanthisitta chloris
TTCTGATCCACTGGATGTCTCCCAGCATTTTCTGCACATCATTCAGTGTTCGAACTGTCACTTGGATACTTAGCTTTTGTGGACGCACTGTGGACTCTGTAAGGGCCATGCCAAGGTACTTCCATGGCTTAGATGTTTGAACCTTTTCTGGGGTGATGACCAGGCCCCATTCTTCTAGGGCACTTGTAAGCTTCCTGATCACTTTTGGAGGAATAGGACTTTCACTGCATAGCAGCAAATCATCCATGTAATGATACAGAATCATGTTTTCATATTCTTTTCTAAAAGGTTGCAAGGCAAGGCCCACATACCACTGACTGGTTGGAGAATTTTTCATTCCTTGTGGAAGAACTGCCCAGTGATATCTTTTTGCTGGAGCTGCATGGTTAATGGCTGGAACTGAGAAAGCAAATTTTTCGCAGTCCTCTGGGTGCAATGGTATTGTGAAAAAACAATCTTTGAGGTCAATTACAATGATATGCCAGTCCTTAGGTAACATTGTTGGGGCAGGTAATCCTGGTTGTAAAGGCCCCATGTCTCGCATCACAGCATTTGACAGCCTGTAGGTCTTGTAACAGTCTCCATTTCCCTGATTTTTTTGGGAATCGTAAAAACTGGCATGTTCCAGGGACTTGTGGAAGGAACCAGATGTCCTGCTTGCAATTGTTCAGATACCAATTATTGCAGATGACTTATCTTCAGGAAGTGGCCACTGGTCCACCCGAACAGGTGTAGAGGTGATCCAGGTGAG
>NW_008674504.1:0-11054 GCF_000695815.1 Acanthisitta chloris
TTGGAATCAGCCCATCTCTCCAGCCTATCCAGGTCCCTCTGCAGGGCCCTCCTGCCTTCCAGCAGATCAACACTCCCCCTCCAGCATGCTAGCAGTGCATTTCTACTCTCCCATGCACACATACCCCTCAGAAGTTAGCAAAATGAGGGCTGAGAAAGGGTACATGGTTATTGTCTATGACTGAACAGAGAAATAAAAGTATCAAGGGATAAGTGTCAGGAAGAGAAAAGACCAATTCAAGCTAAAGACAATGCTGGCAAGAATAAACATGGGTATAAACTGGCCAAGAAGCAATTCAAGCTAGATATTAGAATCAGGCTTAAAGAGAGCCATGACGACCTGTGACAGCTCTCCAGAAGGAGCTGTGAAGACAACAGGATTAAAAGAATTTTAAGGCAAGGCCTAAGATGGACCTGAAAAGGCTCTATTCTGCCTTCTTTGTTAAGGTTTATTACTATGACTCATTACCATTCCGTATTTCATTCAGATTTCACATGCCCTCTCACACTGCTAAGACAGAAATATGCACATCAGAGAATCACATGTTGAAACACAAAGATTTGTAACCTCCTTCCATAAAATTCCAAAATCTACAAAGCACAAGTTCCTGCAATTTTGTTCTCTTCAAAGCTGGAGGGGACAAGAAACCAGACAGAGCTGGTGTGAGTCTCAGGGTCCAACAAGCACTTTGAAACATATTCACTAAGTAAAGACTTTTAAATGTCTCCAAAAAATGCAGCTGTGCAAATTACTCCCGCTACAGACAGGAGTTATGTTTTCAGCATCCCCTCAACTACTGCTAAACAACACCCCCACAAGCATTTTTCAGCTCACAAAAGCTTTATGAGCGAAAAGTTCCTTCAGGTTTGGTTTGGGTATTGGGGTTTGTTTTTTTTCCCAGCAGCTAATCCAGCAACAACATCAGCCCTCAACATCACAATACATCAGAACTATGAGGACACAACACAGCACGAGGTGGCAAGTTTCTCATCCTCACAGTGCGAGTCAAACTCCTCTGTCCCTTCAGATGCAATGGAAAGCTGTTCTTGTGGTAACACCTCACAGTTCAGGGTTGTTTTTCTTCCTCACTTTCACAACATGGTCACAATCCCAAGGGATAACCTCTTGTTCCACTCAAGTGAATGAAAGTCCCAAGTCCCTTCCATTATGAAACATGCACCTGGTCCTTTTTGAGGCATAAAAAGGGATGTTTCCCTATGTAAAAATATATATTCCTCATTAATTGAAAGACCTGCCCTAGATCTGCCCATGTGCCACAGACTGCCAGAAAAAAGGCATGTCTTATATCCCTCATTAATTTGTGCATCTGCCTCACGCTTTCTCACATGGAAATGCATGGATTGTTTGTACGATTTTCAGTGAAAACCCCTGTACTCTCATACAAATAAGCAGCTTACTCTATTCGGCTCTGTGTTCTTTCTTATCAGCACTAGAATGCATTTTCCAGAGTTTAAGCTAATGAGCTTGACCTTCCACCGGGCCTCCAAAATACTTCTGTTTCCATGGGTAATTTATTTTTATCATCTAAAAGTAACTGAAACTTCCTTTATTAATGTTTTAATTGATTGCTAGCATTTTAAGAGCTAGGAGTGCAGGTATTTTCCTCTTGGGTAAGGAAAGAAGTCCTCTAGGAGAGACTTTTTCTGGTCTAATAAATGTCAGGGCTTAATGCATTGAAGAAATTAAAATATTTATCATCAGCTTTCAGTTATATATTGTGCTACATCATGTTAAGGGGGATGTGTGTCTAAGACAGACTAATAGCCTTGACACTAGATTTAAGTGAGTTTAACCCAGTCAACATTCAACGCCTTTCAAGTGCAGCTTGAGTCTATGACAATAATGAAGAATAATATCCCCCACATTCCAGACATCCATATAACACATTCCATACATTGACAGCACATTCCAGCCAAAGACTTCAAAGCACTTCAGCGAACTTAGTGCCAGTTTAGTGAGGGTTTAAGAATGAGAAGAAAAGGCGCAAGAAATGGTTCCTTCTTCTCCTTCCACCTGGGAATGGCCACAGGTGAACTCACCTGACCCACAGCCTCAATGGGCTTCATGGGAGGTAGGATACCAACCAATGGCAAAGGGACTCCTGTGCTGTAAGGGATGCACTCTGTCCTGCTTGCTGGAAGATACTAAATATGCCTGCAGTTCTCAAAAGTCCATTCATTTACCATGACCCATGTCTTCCACATGGAGTATAAAATATTCCTCCTAACTAAAAAATCATAATACACCTCCGTGGAGCACTTAATTATTATGCTACAGATGGTAAACAGCTGCAGAGAGCAATATTCAAAAGTGTTAGTATAATAGCAAGCTTTTACTGTAACTGAGTGATGTCTGATAGGAAACAACATGGTGCTGAGTATCTGCTGAGCCCTGCTTCACTATGAAACTGCTGCTTCTGGCAAAAGCTGAAGAACAAGGAGGTGAAGAATGAGGGGGGAAATTGACCAAAAAATAGTTCAAATCCTTGTGCATACACTAAAAAGAAAATAATATATTCATTTATGGACAATACCTTGTATACAGCAAACCTCTCATTGTTATTTTGATTCTAGCAGCCCAGAAAGCCAATCGAATCCTGGGCTGTGTCAAAAGGCTAGCAGGTCAAAAGACGTGATTCTCCCCCTCTATTCTGCCCTCATGAGACCCCACCTGGAATATTGCATGCAGTTCTGGTGTCCTCAACATAAGAAGGGCATGGAACTGCTGGAGCAAGTCCAGAGGAGGCTACGAAGTTGATAAGAGGACTGGAGCACCTCCCCTATGAGGACAGGCTGAGGAAGCTGGGGCTGTTCAGCCTGGAGAAGAGAAGACTGTGTGGAGACCTCAGAGCAACTTTTCACTATGTGAAGGGCCTCCAAGGGAGCTGGAGAGGGACTCTGTACTAGGAACTGCAGTGACAGGACAAGGGGTAACGGGTTCAAACTGAAGGAGGGAAAGTTTAGGTTAGATATTAGAGAAAAAGGGTTTTCCTGTGAGGGTGGTGAGACAATGGCACAGGTTGCCCAGGGATGTGGTGGCTGCCCAACCCTGGCAGTGTTCCAGGCCAGGCTGGATGAGGCCTTGAGCAACCTGATCTGGTGAGGAGGTGTCCCTGCCCATGCAGGGGGTTGGGACTAGATGATCTGTAAGGTCCATTCCAACTCTTAAATTCTATGATTCTATGATTTCATGATTTGAAACAGGTATTTTTGAAGGGCTTTGATAAGCAAGCTCTCCTTCCTTAGGAGTCAGATTTGGACCCTTGACTTGAAAATCATGAAGGCCTTTGCTTATATCTCTCACTGACTAAATGTTTTCAAGAATTCTAAGCTATAATACCTTGAAAAATTGCCAAAGGAAAGAAGGAAAAAACTTTGTTTTATCAGAGAGATGTAATGATGGAAATGGCATTTCTAGTTCCCATTCAGCTGAGAATAAAAAGCCAGAGGTACAGTTTATGTAGTTCCTTATGACTGTGGATCAATTCTGAAATAATGAGTGATAGAACAAGAAGTTAAACTATGTCTTAGTGAAAGGCATATAATAGTAATGTTTGCCAAAATAATTTCTCTTCATCACCTTTATACATTTTCTTCATCAAAAAGAGGAACAGTGAGGCAAAATTGGGCTTGACAGGATTTTTCAGACACTCTCTAAGAAAGAAAATTCCTTTTTATCCTTGCACTAGATACACGATGAAGCTTTCTGTGTTTAAAGAGAATACAGATACTTCCATATAGAGAACTGAAAAATATCTCAAGGCAAAGAATTGTTTTTTTCTAATCCCACAGACTAAATAATTCTTAAAGGCAGGCTTTTTTAAGGAGATATAACTTTAGCTTTACTTATAAACATCCTCAGACATATTTATACCTGGGAAATGCATGATTTGAAGGTTTGTGAAGAAGAAAAATCCTAAAGAAAGTTTGTCCTAAAGACCTGATCACTCAGGGGAAAGCAAGAGTAGCTATGAAGAGCATCTACTTATTGATCCACTGTTCTTTAGATAATCCAGTTTGAAATAATTCCTAATTTAATGATTCACAGTACCCATATCATTCTGAAAAAAAAAAGAAAAAAGAGTGAAATAAGATTCTCCTTGATGTACACACAGAGAAATCCTAGCTCCACACCTTCCCAAACCATCATACTTCTTTTCATCCACTTGGAACTTGCAGCGGCCCAGCACAATGCGCTCTCCTGTATGCAATAAACTGTAGTGCAATTCAAAAATCTAGCAGGAAAGCAAGTTACCACGTAGCTCAGCTATTCATTATTGAGTCAAATTAATCAAATTTCCACAGGTACAAAAGAATTGAATATGTGGCTTAACTCTAGTCTTCAGAAATTCCCCTTCTGCTCTGACTTACTGGACTTGTCTCACTTAATGGAGACTCCCAAGACACTGGTAATGTAAAAAGCTTCAAAGAATGATAGTATGCTACAGAAACAAAAGTAGTGTTTAAATGTCAAAACAACAGAGCTATTGTTTTCTGAAATGGAAGGCTATCCTGATACTTACATCTCATAAATATAAAGTAGAATAATGAGTATAAAGTGAATAAAAATGCAAAATCGAAAGTATGGAAAGTCCAGTGAGGATACAGCACATCTCAGAGGAAACCACTCCTAACTTTTAATTTTTGAATGGAACTCTACCAAGCACAAACCTGACAGAACCATCCAGAAGATCCCCACAAATTATGTATTCTGCTGGAGGAGTTCTTTGGGGATATTGATGTTATGGCCAAGAACCAATGAAACAGTTCCTTACATAACCATTCAAATGCAACACATGTAGTTAAGGTATATAAGATATAAAATCCATTCTTTTACTGTTGTCCTTCAAAAGAATAAAATAATTATTATACAACTGTAAAAAAATTAAACAGGACACAACATTGAACCTAACAGAAACTCTGTGCTTTGTCCTGCTTGTTAGTTCTGTTACGCTTCATTTTAAAAAACAAGCTTTTAACAAGAGATCTTAAATAACAGTTGACAGGACTCTTTGAAGTAATATTGCATAGCCTTCAGCTATTGCATTATGGAGACATATTCATCATGAAAACCAACAGTTCATTGCTACTTTAGAAGTTTCTGTTCTGGATACCCATGAAATTGAAGCTGCATACACATGTACAGAACCACCAGCTAAAAAATGTGGCAGAATTAAAAATCATGTCAATTTGCATCACATATTCTCTACACTGGATTCAAAAAAATACTATGACATGAATAAAATAGCCCTTCCCAAAATCACAGGAGGCCCATTTGTAGATGCAGCAGTTTGCCTTAACCATTTTTTAGCTGTCTACACTGTACATGGCATTGTTAATTGCTACAGACTAATGGAATGTTAACATAATCTGGTGCTTCATTTAGGACTAGTAATGCATGGAATGGAAGCTGTGAGATTAAAATGCTTGTTTCACATATAGCTGAAGTTAAATCAATGACTTGACAACATCAAATAAGAAAACTGGACTGTAGCCATCATGACTTTTAAGAGGAAATGCAACAGTTTCATATTCATTCTTGCATAGAAATTAATCTTATCACAACATAAAAATACATTTCTGAGGGTTCTTTAATGGCTAGAAAAACAGACCTACTCAGTAAGCTGCTGCCTAGATAAAACTGGTACTTTGCATCCTTCACTGTTCCAAGAAACATCTCCTGTATATTCTAAGTCCCACCTGTTTGTTACAATAAACTGTCCATTCTGATGGACTGCAGGTCTAAAAGGCAAAATCTTACCTGTGTCATTGCCTGTGATTTGAATAACATACAATCTTATATCATTATCAGGATGTGAAGTAGAAGGAGACACCTCTTGAGGTTGCAAAGCCTCTGTGGCCTCCTTCACTTTGGGTGGTGCAGTAGGTCGTGCCACTGACGTAGCAGTTGATGCTGTGAAATATTCCTTATCAATTTCTGGCTCTAACAACCTTCCTGTCAGATCGTCTTCAGCAGTGGCTTTACCAGGAGAAACAGATTCATCAATTATGATCATGTCATTGCTTGTTACATCCTCTTCCTCCTCAGGAATGATACGTGGAGACTTTTGAGTAACAAAAGGTTTAGCTGCTGATGTAGGCTGATGTTTTTCTACAGCTTTGATGGATGGTGTTGTTACACTACTGAGAATTGTTGCCTCATCTGTTGCATTAGCAGCAAATACAGCTGGCTTGATTTCTTCAGGTTCTTCAGTCATTCCTGAACCTTCACTAGTTTGGCTTGGAGAAGCTCCCAAAGTCAGACGAGGAATGCTTTTCACAGTGGAATGGCCTGTTGGCATTATCTGGGAGGGCAACACAGACTCCCAGCTCACTACATCACTGTCTTCTTCCCTGGTGGGGCTTCCTCTGCTTTCATGTGGTTTTACTTGGGTACCTGCTGTTACAGGCATCATTTTAGTGACCTTTTCATCTTGATTAGTAGCAGTTTCAACTTTCAGAGCCACAGTGAGATGCAAGGTCTGGGTGCTGGTTTCATCAGGTCCCGGAACTCCTCCATGGTCTGTGAACTTCATTGCAGGCAATAGTACTTCTGTTGTTGGATATGTCTCATCATAAGCTGAACCTGTCTCATCTTGCTTTTTCTGAACAGCTGTTGGAGACGGTTCAGACCTTTTTTCTGTCTTTAGTTCATATTCTTGGACAGATGTCACAGATAAGGTATACTCTGTGGCAGTTCCTGGTTGCTTATCTTTTCCTTTCGTGAAGAGTTCCTCTGGGAAAACCTCACTATGTTTTGCAGTTGTTTCTGTTGCTTCTGTATGAAAGATACCATCAAAAGGAGTCTGATCAGTAAGTGGCATATCTCTAGTGACCTCACTCTCTATAGTAACTGGAATTAGGGAAGCATCATATTCTTTCTCTGGAACTGCAGTATCTATCTTTGCTACGTCTGTAAATATAACAGTTCCCTTAGCTCCCGATGTTTCACCTCCTTCATGTTCAGTTACCTCCATGACTGTGGGCATAGGAGTTGGTAACACAGTAAGACCTGAGGAGCTAAAAGACCTTATTGTTGCACTAGTTTCTTCCCCTGATATTTTGGATACTGTGGCCATCTCCAAATCTAAAGAGCTGCTCGTGTGGGAGACACCTGTAGTACCTCTACTCTGATCAAAATCATCTGATACTACTTCTTCATTACTTGTGGTCTCTGCTGGCTCCATGCTTGCACCAGTTTCTTCTGTAACTGCTGAAATCAGAGTTCCTGGATGCCTTGTGTATTCTGCAGTTTGCCCTGGAGATGATGTGGGCTCCATTCCAGAGACACCATCTTCTGTAGCTAACTCAAGTATTCTCTCAGTATGAGATGACCCTTCTGTCACATACCCCTGACCTTCATCTGTTGGCAGCCATGTGCTAGAAGCTGGAGGAGCATGTGTGAACTTCTCCCTTGCAGAACATCCCTCAGAGTCTGCTGAAACACAAGGAGGAATGACAGATGTGGCATGAGGGATCTTAACACCCGTTGTTCTCATTTCTGGCTTCTGTGTTTTTTCCTGCTCTTCTAAAACAGGTGATTCTTCTGTTTGCTGAGATGAGGGGATAACAGATGTAGTGTCTTCTCCAAAGCTTTGTGGGAAATCAGAACTTCCTGAGACAGTGATGGCCTCAGACTCTGTTTGATCAACAGATGAAACAGAAAAGGATACAGGTATTTCAGATGTCACAGTAGGCTGCAGATCCTCTCTGCTTTCTTGAATGGATGCCTCAGTATCAAACACCGTTGCAGAACTAAATTTAATGTATGGCGTTGACTCCTTTTCTGTAGAAAATTGTCCAGTGATTACTGCATGCTCATCTAAAGGTGTCTCTGATGCAGCAGGCACATCTGATTCTGGGACACTACCAGTAGCCATGCCAGAAACTCTATCAGGCATAATGGTGTACATGCTCTCACTGCCCTCCCCCTCTGTAGTAAGATCATACTGATCAGTGAGCAATACTTTAGGGATTACAACAGTTGTAAGTTTCTTATCAGATTTTGCCTCCATAGAGTTTTTTGGGGGTTCTTTTGTTGAGTGGGAACCATGATACACATTCTCTTTTGTTAGTGAAACTGAAGTCCCTGTCCTGGGAGACTCTCTCCAAGAAGTCGATAACAAGCTATCTGTAGCTGTCATCATGGGCCCCACTTCTATTTGTTCAGTCTGATTATCAGCATCATGTTTGTGTGCATCTCCTGTTTCAGTATCTTCCCACAAACCAGTGGAACTCTTAGCTACAGCTGTACTATCCTGAAAAATTACAGAGGTCAAGAAAGCGTCCTCAATGCTTTCAGACCTACCTTGCTCCTCCGGCAATTCTGCTTCAGAGTAAGTGTGATCCAGTTCCACAACTGCAGATGTGCTCTCAGTTAGCCTAGGTGAAACACCATATTCAGTCCTTCCCAGTGTATCATAAGGGCTTATTTCACCATCTGTGACAGTCTGAGGTAGAAGGGTGCTGAACTGAATGTTCTCCCTTAGCTCCTCCATCTCCCTTTTTTCCTCAACCACTTCAGTAGTCATTTCTGTACCTTCTTCAGTCTCTGGAGTTGTTTCCTCCAAAGGAGGGGCCTCTTTTTGTGTGACAGGCACTTCAGTAATTGAAGTCTCAAAGACAGGAGGTGTAAAAGTAATTTTAGCAGATGACAATTTCACACTCTTGGTTTGCAGAGGAGTCATAGGCTCAAGAGTTGTAGGCACTGTTGTGACTTTTTTACCTTAAAAAAAGGAAAAACAAAAGGAAGAAGGAGTTATGGACTCATTCACCCAGAACACAAATGAACATTGCTTTAACTCAGTTTGAATATTCCTAGCAAAATTTAAATGCCACACTGAGAAATAAGTATAAATGATGAATGCTTTAGCTAGTTGTTTAGAACTTTGAATGTCATAAAATACCACACTATAAAACTCGAGAATATCTAACTTAAAATCAGACGAAGTGTGAAGAGTATCGGTATTCCTCATATTCATTGTTTATCTAATCACCCCCAGAAGTCCTTGTGTTACACAAGTACCTATCAGACAGCTAAGTACTGATGTGGGAATATAAAAGTGTATTTCATGATGTCATGAGTGAGGAGTCCTGCAAACCTGTGGGTTTTCTTCAAAGCTTACTGCAGCATCCAAATCAAATGTATAAAGGGAGTGAAGTACCACTTGAGTTTATTTTCAGCACATAATTACAAATTGCAAAAAGGAACCCTCAATGGAGAGAGAGAGAGAGAGAGAGACCATGTTTCAGCATCAGGAACAAGCATGCCATCAGAAAGTGCTGCTGCTGCCCCAAGTTTAAATTATGCTGAGAGAAATGTATTGTGGGGAAAGGTGAGAACAGTAAACTATAAGCTCATAAACTAAATACTACAATGATGTTGATCTTTGGAAAATGCTTCAAAGATACATATCTGAAACTCCTCCATGCAAAGAAGTGCTTCTATGGGAGTGTTGAACATGAAAAGGCAGAGTGTTGAATGCTCTGGATGATGGGAAGAGTAAGGAAGTAGCTATCCTAGACTCACAAGAGACACAAAGAAAGGCCCTTCCAGAACCAAATTGTGATGTTTGAAAGAATCTTATTGCCTTACTCCTTGCCCACTCCTTCAACCCCAGATTTGCATACCATTCAAGAAGGAAATTGTGCCAACACTGCAAAATCTGCCAGCAAGTTTTAAATTCCTGAAAAAGGTGAGTTTATGCTCAGAAAAGTAGGATTTACTCAGGAAAAGCTCAGAGTGGAAACATCTTCCCTTCTGCCAGTTCTTCCAGGTCAGTAACCTTCAGAACAGCAATGGGAGCAGACAGGTGGAAGATGTGAATGTCTTAAATCAGTGCTGTTTAGTGCTAAGTGACTGAGATGCAAAAGGATGCAAATGAAGAGAGACATACAGTTCTTTAACTCACACTAAACATATGAAGAATGTACTAAACAGGCTGTGTGTATGAGGACTCACTGCTTACCAGACAGACACGACTATATCTGTAACTCCTTGCAAAATACGATTTTGCTCAGCTTCTACTTCTACATAGCTTCAGAAGTCTACTCTGCTCTCGTGAGACCCCAGCTGGAATACTGCATGCAGTTCAGGTGTCCTCAACATAAGAAGGACATAGAACAGTTGCAGCAAGTCCAGAGGAGACCACAAAATTTATAAGAGAACTGGAGCACCACCCTATGAAGACAGGCTGAGGAAGTCGGGGCTGCTCAGCCTGGAGAAAAGAAGACTGTGTGGAGACCTCAGAGCAACTCTTCACTATCTGAAGGGCCTACAAGGAGCTGGAGAGGGACTCTGTGTTAGGAACTGCAATGGTAGGACAAGGGGAAATGGGTTCAAACTGAAGGAGGGAAAAGTTTAGGTTGGATATGAGAAAATAGTTTCTTCCTGTGAGGGTGGTGAGACACTGGCATAGGTTGCCCAGGTGGCTATCCCAACTCTGGCAGTGTTCAAGGCCAGGCTGGATGAGGCCTTGAGCAACCTGATCTGGTGAGGAGGTGTCCCTGCCCATGCAGGTGTTTGGGACTAGATGATCTGTAAGGTCCATTCCAACCCTTAAATTCTATGATTCTATGATTCTATTCCGCTAACATGAAGGAATCAGAACAGTTACATTAATTTACAGCTTCTACTTAAGCATAAGAAGTATGAATGCACAAATCAGTTCTTTTCCCACATTCATGACTAACTAAGTGCCCCTTTGACAGTTGTAGATATGAATTTCGCATGAGCAAGTCAGGGTCACATAAATACTTGTTCAATTTCACACCAAGCTTTGAAAATGTCACCTTTGCAAGAAACCTGTTTGATTTACCCTGAAGTGGAAAGGCTTGCCAAAGGGTAACTGCTTACAGCTTCTAGAAGGATGGGTAGAATTACAGAGCAGGGAAATGAGGTGACAGAGTTGATATTTCAGCTTTCTTGAATGAGAAGTGAAAGTGAAAAGGAAATTGTGAGGGTAAGAAAAGATGACGTCACTATATTCAGAAGTGGTGGTGTTCTTTGCCAGCAGAAAAAGGAACAGATTCTTT
>NW_008674504.1:11075-14403 GCF_000695815.1 Acanthisitta chloris
TTACAAAGAAGACCTAGCTTATTATATATGTATTTGTAAATTAAAACACTCAGTTGAGCAAGCAGGAGTAAAGCTCTTGAAATCCCACTTAGCAAAGCACAGTCTTAACACAGGAGAATTTTGTGTTTTGGGGTTCTACAACCTAAAGTGGATGTTTGTTGCTCTTTCCAATGCCTATGTGATTCAAATATGAGATGGTGTTCACACAATCAAGAACCAAGAAATTCTTGCCATTTTTCCCCTACACTGCTTACATGAGGCTGGTTTAAACAACATGAATTGTGCTTCACAACTGGGGAGTGAGGCATGCTCACAAGACCTGTGTGCTACTGAGTGGCAGCTGTTAAATTTCTACCAAAGAATCCACCAATTTTCCTTAACAGCTCTTTTTTTTATGGCAAAAATGAAAAGGAGACAGCCTAGTCTTGAACTCTCCCTTCTAATCATAGGATCAGTTTCCTTAATGTGGATGGAATTGGTTTTGCAGCCAACATAAATACTCATTCAGACCCCAGCTGCCGTAATTTAAGTGACTATTAAGGTCACTGTTTGAAACAATATGAAAATGTAATACCCTCTGATAGAGCTAGAAAAAAAAATGAGGGCATGAGAATAGATTCTCAAATCTGTGAAAAAAAAAGGTAACTTTATTTCATCACTGCTGGGAAACTGTGTACACCTACTCACAAACACTTGTAGCTTCAAAATTTCCAAGAAATACTTGGATGTCCCAAAAGTTCACATATTTATGCCTGAGATGCAGTTATTTATTGTTCATGGCTCATTATCTGCTAATTACTAGGTACATATTTATTGTGCAAACCTGAAATAACATCAAGTGTATTTGATTTGCTTATATTAATCAGTGAATCAATAAACATCAAATTTACCTAGTGGTTGAGTAAAGGTAATATTTTTTAAAAGGGTTTATCATTAAACAGCCAGATTTTCTCCTATGGAAACTGTGTGCATTTCAGTCCTGGTTAAAATCAACCACAGGTCCTCTAAAACTGCTTTGTCATAAATATAAGATTTTTCATAGAGATCATTCAGGTTTGCAAACTTATTGGAGTGGATGAAAAGATGCTTCTTCAAGGAGAAATCTATCAATGCTATTTTTTTTTGCTGTGGGAAAATAAATACAACAAAGGGAATGTTGCTCGTTTTATAGGCAACATCAGCTTCAGCTGTTGTCCACTCCACCCAGATGTTTTGCATTACTGCACTCCTTGCATCATGCCTGCAATATGCTATCTCCTTTGTCCTCCTTCTGGTTCAAGACATGAGGCAGATTTTCCTAATAAAATTCGTGAACACATTAGCAGCAAGAAAGCAAATTATCTCACCAACAGCTGCTCATATCGAAGAGTATCTCGTCTTTTTTCTGTCCAATCGATCCCTTTCATATTGAACAACATGCATGAAGTTGATTTTAGAGGGACTATATGACTTTGCAGAGCTGCTATATTTTTTTGCTCTCTATTTATTTCTTCTGTGCTTTTACTGCACAGCATTGTCTTCCTCTTCTTTTCC
Source organism: Acanthisitta chloris (assembly GCF_000695815.1). Classification (NCBI taxonomy): domain Eukaryota; kingdom Metazoa; phylum Chordata; class Aves; order Passeriformes; family Acanthisittidae; genus Acanthisitta; species Acanthisitta chloris. Next base: position 12,609 of record NW_008674504.1, read on the forward strand.
ACCATTATTTAAATAAGGATTCAAAACAATGGAGAAATATTAAAACGTGATTTTTTTCAAGGAAAACTGCACAACTTTAGACATATTTTAACTTTGCAGTTACCCAGTAAGGATTTTAATAAGTTCTGTTCTGTTTAATAATTATTTCAGGATATATAGGTGTAGTTTCTGGAGAAGAAATGCTGATTTTAAAGACTATATATATTATAATTTATAGAAATATTGTTTGCGTGTTTTCATTTAGGTATGTACCTAAGAACCTGGAAGAACATAAATATTATAAATAGATTATTTTGAGTCATTGCCAACAGCCAAAACAACAAAAAACCTGTTTTAGATCAGTGCAAGACCTGGAAATAATTAATTCTTTCAGTGAATTACAGCCAAAATAAATTATTACAAAATACCAGTAATGTTGAGACACTCAGAATTAATGGTTTGATACCTTCCAGCCCAATCTGAGCATGAGGCCTGTGCAGAGAGCTACTTTGCTTCATTTATATGGACTTTTGCATGTTAATTTGTTAAGTTTCTTTTCTGTGCCTGTCCCTTCCCTGCTACCAACCCTGGCAGAGAGGACAGTGAATGTTCCCCTGACTCCCAGAGTTTTGCCAGCTGGAGTTTAAATTACTGGCAGAACCTTCCAAACAGGACAAGTCTAATATTAAGAACAGATTAAGAAAATAAAATAAAATTAAATTGGTGTTCTGAGGAGCACAGACTGAGCAAGAAACCTCTCATTATGGCACCGGCTCAGTATCTGCTCATTCACACCTTTTCGGGTACAGAGCGGTGCTCAGAGGACGTGGAATTTTAGTATTAAATAATGAGACCTTTTGTAGCCTAATGAGGATTCAAAATCTGACACTGCAGCTGTAAAAATTTATCTGTAACTCCAGGTGTATACTCGCATTAACCTATAGTGTGTTTTGATGTCAGAATCAAAAGACAAATGTGATGAGAAAAATATAAATACCTAAATGTAGTCTCTGTTCCTGTTCACAAAATATGTGCTGTATCAGAGAAAACCAATGGGACTCTTACAGAAACAGAATTTGAAAGCTATTAACCTGCCTTATTTGTAAGGAAAAAAACTCGTAATGAAAAGTCACGCATCCTCTTAACACCACTGCCCAAGATCTTTTCCTCCAGCTAACAAAACAGCAGAGGCACCAGCTCTTTTAGCCCTGTGAAAACAAACACTCTTAAGTAAAACCACTTGCCGTTTCATAACTTCTGAGGTCAGGTGGTTAAAGGGGGAAAGATACGTTATCTCCTGGTTTCTCCACATGCACATGTAGTTCTCTGAAGGAATTATAACCTGTCAGGGTACTCACAAAAGAACCATAGCAAAGAGCATTTCTCTTTCCATGTTTTTTATAATAAAACCACCAAAAAGGACAAAAAAAATCAACAAGCCATTTTAGTCAGTTTTTCCTAATCAAATCTGTATCCCAGCATGCAGTAAAAGCTTTGCAACTGCAAAAACACCAAATGAAGAACAAAGAGAGCCAAGACTGTCATTCGGGTAAGTCCTGAGAGCAAAACTCTTGCTGCTTTGCTCTTCCCACCTGGTGTGAAAGGAGCCAAATTAATCCTATGTCCTATGGGTAATACCCAGTCCCCACAGCAGTGAAAAAGGTAATAAAGAGCAAAACCAACTGATCTTTCAACACCATAAGGGATGGATTTTTTTTCTTCACCTTGTTGCTCCTTGTCCCATTCTTGTTACCTGACCTGTTCAGTGATCTGAGGGAATGAAACAAAAATGCCTTCAACTGTGTCTTTTCTTTCC
>NW_008674504.1:14432-22657 GCF_000695815.1 Acanthisitta chloris
GTTATTATAAAAGCACACCGTTTTGAACCACTTGGGTAAATTCAAGTTCCCTTTCACTTGCAAAAGAAACATCTCCCCCTCAAGCTCCACCTCCTGAGGGTCCAAACAGTTGCTTCTCAATCAGTTAGACTGATAAATCAGGTTCTATCTCTTCCTGTTTTATGCAGCATTTAAAAGGTCAAGCTGCACCTAACCACCACCTCCTCCTCTCTCTTCTCAGGGTGATGGACTAGCAAGGTCTACAGCATAGGGTTGTTGGAAGCAGATTGGGATCTTGCCATTCTCAACATGGTCTGACTGACTTGTCAAAATTCCTTCACTGTGCAACTGTGTTGGATAAGAAACCTGCTGTGAGCTGTCTGTGTGCATAGCCTCCGCAGTGTTTACCTGTTACTATAAAGCCAGCAGAGAACTGCAGGGATTCCTCCCACACCTGGATCAAGATATTACTGGAGATCTCTGCAGCTAGGTAGGTCTTGATAAACTGTGTATCTGAGACAAGTAAAGAGATCTACCTTCTTAGGAAAACAATAAAAGCCTGGAGAATTGTTACCTGGTGGTAGCTGCCTCGGTAAGGCAGCTTAATCCCTTTGCATAGCTTCACCTTCAAAGAGGGGAAAGGCAGCGTGTGCAGAGCCAAGAGCCTTGTATAGCCTCTGGTCAGTGCCATGACCTTGAGATGCTTGCCTGCTCAAAGGCATTTGCCCATTCTGATACTGAATTGTGAAATGGTGGAGCACACAGTCTTTATTATGTTCAGCACTCTAATGTGTTTCATCTAAGATAAACTTTTTCTTTTGGTTCCTTTCGGTTTGTTTTTTTTCTCTTCAGATTGGTGATTTTGTTCCCCACATGTCACCACACCTTGTGTTTCATTATTCTGTGGTCATTCCCAAGCTGATCAAAAATCCACAGATCTCCCATAATACAGTCCCTGACATCAGGCTGGAAAAAATTCCCTCATCCAGGAAATAGCTGGGACATGCAGCTACCGATGGTTGCTGTGGAGAAGGACAGAACTGCCTAGTTATTCAAAGTTTTCCAAGCTAAGTCACATGCAGCAAAAGGGAAGACAATGTTTCTTCTGCCAGCTTTTGAGCTAAAAGTCTTATCTTTCCTGCTGCCAGCAAAGCAGAGCACTGTGGATGTTTCCTGAGGCTCAGCCTGCACTCGTGGTGGCTCATGGTGTAGGACCTCTCAAATCAGGGACTACATACTGTGAAGGTCATAATTTCCTATATTTCTTCTGTAAAACTGTGCTCTCATTTTGAGCTTTAGATGGATGACGCATCAAAGCAAGAGGCCCTTAGTCCCAACAGAGCGGTTGACTTGGATATTCTCTTGATGGGACTGTACTGAAACGATCAAAACAATGTGAACTCCACTCCTGATGAACATATATGGAAACACCACCTCAGAACTGGAATTTTCCCGTCTCCAGCTAAAATTGAATCGTAATGCCAAACCAAAGTGGTATTAAACAAAGAGAAACAATAATGGTGCATGAAAGGAAGTTGAAATGAAAGAGCAAAATGTGAAAGAAAATGGATAAATCCAGAGAAAAAATGGTCAACACGTGTTTTGAGTCAAGCAAAAAATGTTTTGCTGAAAGATTCGCCAAAATCAATACAGATCTATGAAAGAATTCAGCTTTAATAAATCAATGCTTCTCAGCAAAATGGGGATTTATGTTTCAAAAATTCCACTGCCTCTGTGTATGAAGCCCATCAAGTTCAGCTTTGTTGCAGGTGTGTTAGGCAGAAAAGCTACATTAATTTTGATTAGTGAATTCCTGGGGTGCCATTTCTTCTACAGATGCTGTAGGATAAAATGGCTCATCCAAAGTCAGCTGAAGTCTGTGGCAAGATTTTGACAAAGTCCAGTGAATTAGGTCTGGCGAGACTGGGAGGCTGAGGGATTGGATTACATAAATACCCTGTAGCTGTATGGAAGAACTAACTATTAAATAGGTATCTATTAAAAAGCGCTTTTCTTTGATGATACAAAGTTTTAGTCTTTTACAAATAAACAGAAGTGATCAGCAATGGTTGCTCTGTTGGGGTTTTTTTAATTAAGTAAGTTAATATGTTTTAAGTCTTATGTGTTAACACTTGAAAAACCTTTCCTTCTCATGATAGTCTCCAAGGAGCTGCAATTGCTTAATCATGTGTCTAACCTGCCACTTCTTCAGGGCCCATTAGATACATGATTAGGTGTCTCTCAGCCAAAAAAGAAAAAAGAAATAAAACGTCTGCCAAAAGCCTTGGAGGGATGAAATGAAACTGACAGTTAATGTTTCAGAAACTCAGAACCATGTGGTTTCTGCAGAGTGAAAAGCACTTGTGATCAAAGGGAAGAAGGTTTTGGGTTTTTTCAGCAAGACTTTTTGATTTAAAATCATGTATTATTAGCTGGGCCACTCCTGTTTTCATAGAGTCAAGACACTTCATACAATGCAGTTTTGTAACAAAAACACTGCTGAAGTTAAAATCCTGAACTTAACTGTACTGTTAAGAGTTGTCCAGGTTGGCTGCCTTACCAAACAGAGTATCACTTTTAAATTGAATTTACTGCCTGGGTTGCAGTTTTTCTCATACTATAATAAAAATGATTCCTGTTCCTTTTTAAAAGTAAGTAAAATGTTAAAAATAAGGATTGAGGTTTCTTTTAACTGCTAATTGAAATTAATATTTTGATATTTTCCACCAAAGAGACTTTTAATCACAGGACAGGTGTAAAGAGCCTAAGCAGGGATGAAGGAGGAGATATCCCCTTGCTCAAGTATATGATTTGCCTTTGTGATGAGTAAAACAGACTCCTGGCTCCCCCCAAATCCATTGTTGTGTGACTGGGTGTTGAGGTGAGGAGGGAAATGCAACGATGCAATGCGAGACACATAATGAACACAGAAAGAGCTGTAAGCACTGGGTTGGAGTTACATGGAGAGCCAAGGTCTTGGAGAGGACAGTTGTGCTGTCAGGCAGGGTGGGAATCACTGTGTAGAAGCTTCATCTCAACCTAGAATTCAGAGCTGGGGGATAATGGACTTTGTGACGGACTACTCCCCTGAAATTCTGAGATAATGGGAAGATTTGGACCTGCAGACAAAAGATGATTTGAAACATAGACTTTACATTGAAGCCTTCTGCTTCATCGTCCTCTCCCTTTTCCTGCCTGCAAAGAAAGGGACTGGCTCCAAGGCTCCAACAGGAGAGGGTGACTCACTCTACAGCCGCTGCATCAGGCAGCTGCTTGAGATGTGAAAGACCAAGATGCTGGGCAGTGAGTCTTATTACTCACTACTTACCTAAATCTTTCAGCAAAAGCAATGGGGAGTCACAGCTGATTCCTGTGAGATCCCAGGCACCTTCTGAGAGGGAGAGAGAGCTTTCAGTAACTTCTGGAATATGCAGCAGACAGGCACTCTGAAGGAGGGTACAGCATTACACTCCTGCATTGCCCTACACTAAACCAGATGTATCTGGCAAAACCAGTGTCATCTAGCTAGCAATATTTAATTAACTCTGATGTAATGTTGCATGCAATTAAAATTGCTAGAGTGCAGCTCACTCTCTACTATATTCTGTTGGTCCTGTTTAGTCTTATTTTCTCTTGTAAAAGATTTGATAGTCCTAGACTATCAAATGATGAAATATTTATTCTACATGTATCAAGAGCAAGAGTTTGCAGAAAAAGTCATTGCACAAAAGGCAACAATCCAATACTTATCAAGGTTGTTTTTAGAACAAATTATATGTCACTAGAATTTGTTAACTAAAACTTCTGGAAAGGCACATACTGTTTGAAAGAGATGAAATTCACAAAAACAAACAGAAAGTTGGAATTTGTCCTAACTAAAGATAAGATTAGAGGCAAAATGTCCAGTTCCTACTTCAGTCTTTTAGAAGGACTGATGAAATTCATCCTCATTAAAGTCTGTTTTATCCACAACACTTAAAACAGATCATAAACAATTTGGAGAAGGAAGAGAAGGAGTAATGTGACAAACTCTGCTCAGCAGATTAGAGCACAGACTCCTAAACTTAAACTAAGTCCTTTTTCCTGTAGGCAGTTCCCTTGAAGTCCATTAAGACTACTTCCACATGCAAAGTTTCGAAACATCTTACCCACAAACACTAAAGGGAAAAAAAAGCCCAAACCAACGTATCTGAGAACTGCCAGATTATTACATTGCAGCATATGCTGGAATTTGTGCTTAAACAGTAAGTTTTGTTCAAGAATGGGTCTGAGCTGGAAAGATCTGCAGCTGCAGTTGGTTCATGCTCCACAAAAACAAAGACAGAGCAAACTACACATTTCAGGCAGTTCTATGTAACAAAGGACTGAGTCAAAAAAACCCTAGATATTCATGGTTAATGACTGAGTACTGAACTTCTAACTAAGCACAATGTTAATGTTAGTTGTGCTATTTGCAGCCACAGGAACTTCCTTGAACAGAGAGGTCTGCAGGAAAACTGCCAAACCATGCAACATCCTTGCACCGCTGAGGAAGCTGCAAGTCTCAGGGATGCAGGATATTCAGCTGGGAAGCTGGTGAACCTTTTGGGATGACAAGAACCTAAGCAAGGATAGGTTGCACCATAACAGCAGAGTCAGGTGGCTGGCCTTGAAGATAGATGAGGTTACAGAGGAATATTTAGCCCCAAAAGACAGCTGACAGGTGTGGACAACATCTGGTTTGGACTGATGCAGTCTGCCATGCGAATGTGGCAAGTGCTTGATGAGCCTTTGAAAATATCAGGAGGGAAAGAAACAGCAGTGAGACAGGCAATTCAGACAATCCACTGGCACATGAAACACTGAGCAAATAAGAGAAAAAATATGAAGGAATAAAGTGCTTGGGATCCAGAAACAGCCCACAAATTGTTGACATCTCAGAGACCTGAAAGTGACCTGGCTTGTACACAGCCTGTAAATAGCTTCTCTTACTGTCATCATTAGAGACAGAATATCAAGTTAGATGACATTCACCTGGTCAAGCAGGATGTTTCTTCTGTTCTTATGTTCTTTGACATGACACAGACTCCAGGTTGCACTCATGCATCAAAATATGGAGCATTCACAGACTCAGGGTGACTGTGGGTGTGTACAAATGCTGCTCAGGCTGAAATCTTACCTTGAAACTTTGCCTATCTTTATCTGCCAATTTTACTTTAACACGTTTGTTTTAGCTTGGCTTTTTCTTGCTGGTAAAGCCACAGTGATAAACCAATTACTTAACAACTCCTATGCACTTCAAGAACTGAAACAAAACACATATTAAACAGTTTTTCAAGGTGAGCAATATTGAAAATTATAACTGAAAAAAAAAGCTTACGTTCATAGCAGTAGGCGTCAAACTTGCTATCTGGGTATGGAAAGCCTGTTTGGTTCTCATAGCGATACAGAGTTCTCACCCCAAGTAAACCTCCACCACACTGGGGCCGTGCCACGGAGGCTGGGTATCGAACGCTGCCATCTGCCAGCCAGCCGTAGTCACATTGGTCAAAGCCGTTCCTCCAGGCCACGTAGAGGTTCCCAACAGAAGCCATGACACCACCTCTTTGCTGACACAACTCCTTAGCTTCCTCAAAGGTGAACTTTTCAGGGGCTGAGACATGAACCACTTCATCTACGTGAAGAAAAGAAGAAGGATAACAAAGACTGAGTAGTACAGTTCACCATCAAGTCAGTTTAGTTCTCCTCTTCCAGGCAGTGTCCTGCAAGGCTGGGCTTTTCCAAAACCTGCATACTTTTTTCCTTAAAAAAAAACATTATCAGATAGTTGAAAACCAAATGTCCCAGATTTGAATTTGAAAATTAACCTTACACAAGGCATGAAAATTTATATGCAAACTTTATTGCATGAAGTGCACTGTGTTGTACACTGAGTCCCTCCCTTGGTCTCCAGCAGAGGTATCAGAAGCCTTGAAGCTCCCATGTGAACTCTGTTGGGGTAGGCTTTGCAACTCAACTGAGCTAATTAAATCCAGTCCAACAGAATTCAGTCTCTCAACAAAACATGTTAGTTTCTTACCTGATCCTTTTAATCATCATTAGATTCTCACTTGAGACATTCCCAAGAAAAAACAAATATTCTAGACTGGCTGCTCTAGAGCAGCTTCTAATGTCCGATTTCCATCAGCCTTTTTCTTGCCCCATGGGCAAAAGAAGTTGAGGAAATGCACCAGACATGTTGCATGCACAAAGTCCTTTTTTTGTGTGAAAAAGTTGAATGGGCCTAGAATGTTGATAATATAGTTCAGCTTCCATGGAGTAAGAGTTGGTAAGTAACAGCTGTTTGGTTGGAAACTGAAACAAAGCGAATAGCACTTCTAATATTTTGCTTCCAATCTAAATCACAATTATGCAGTTGTGTCACCTAAACACTATAAAAAAAAAGGGTCAAGTCTCTAATGTTCATGTCTTAGGAATGAAGCAGTAAACCGACTCTTTTCCAGCTTTTGCTCAGGCTTCAGACAGAACCAGTGAGACCTAAACTCAGTAGGTTCAAATCAAACTGTGCAAACTCAAAATATTTGTTATAAGACAGTAATTCCCTTCCTCAACCACAGTAGGCCAGAACACAACAGTAACTGTTGCAGGAGATCACTGCTTATTCATACTGGACATGCAATCTGTCTCACCCTTGCACTACTCTGAAGACAACCCAGAAAAATGCAGACAGAAACTACATCACCCTGAGCAGTTTCATTCACATCAATATTATGCTTGTTAGGGCAGTGAAAGTAATGCAAGTGTGAAAGGAGGCAATGTGCCAACTTCTTTTTTCCTCCTAGGTAGGAGCTCTGATTTGTTATTACAGCTGTAATACCAATTCCATAGTGTAAGTTTCTTTATACATGTTGTATGGAGCTTCAAACTTAGAGGTAAGGAGACAGAGCATATCTATTGGAGAGGGACAGATAAAGAAAGCAAGAACCATTCATCCTTGAAAGCACCAGAATTCTTCAGTCAGCTCTTCAGACCACACAGATGATGAATTTTCTTTATTAAACCCTTCTCCAGAAGACAGCTTTTTCTGCATCTCCATGCCAGCTCTGGTGTCATGGCCAGCATGGAATGATGGATGCAGTTATGCCACAGTCCTGTACCAGCAGCAGTATCATGGAACAATGGAGCAATGAAAGACCTCTCCAGAGCAGCCCACTCTGCTCTGTGGTCTAGTCACCAATTCTCTCTCAGAGCAGCCATGATGCAGATGAAAATCAACAGTAAAAATGCAATTAAATTGCAATTATATGGCAGATATTAAACCAATTAGGCAAGAAAATGAGACAAGTAAAGAACAATGAATTGTCATGATTTCTAGGAAAAAAAAGAATCAAAAATTAAACAATGTCAGATAATTCCACAATGTTTCTTCTGAGAGAAACTTATTGAATACACAGGAAAATGAGTAAACAGTGCAAGATTAGAATTGGAATGGGCTGCCCGGGGGGGTGGTGGATTCACCATCCCTGGAGGTTTTCAAGATGAGACTGGATGTGGCACTTAGTGCCATGGTCCAGTAACCACGGTAGGGTTGGACTTCGTGATCTTGGAGGTCTTTTCCAACCTGGTGATTCTATGATTCATTACTAGAAAAGCACTACTCTATCAACTGGTCTGGATCACTGGCTCCAAATGGAGCTTAGCCATACCATCACTAAAGTTGGTGCTATTTATTCCTCTGAGCCATCGTCTGCACTCAATGCAGAGAAACTTAGTGGATAGGGAACAAATATACCCACAGTAAATTTTCAGATGACACCAAGTTAGATGTGTCATTCTACTGAAGGGTAGGAAGGCTCTGCAGAGGGATCTGGGCAGACTGGATCAATGGGCTGAGACCAGCGGTGTGAGGTTCAACATGAGCAAGTGCCAGGTCCTACACTTCAGCCACAATAACCCCGTGCAGCACCACAGGCTGGGGGCAGAGGGGTTGGGAGAAGGACCTAGGGGTATTTGGTCGACAGCCACTGAACATGAGCTAACAGTGTACCCAGGGGGCCAACAAGGCCAATGCACCTGGTTTGGCTCAGAAATAGCATGGCAGAAGGACTAGGGAAGTGATTGTCCCCCTGTACTCCGTACTGGTGAGGTCACACCTCAAGTTCTTTGTTCTGTTCTGGGCCCCTCAGCGCAAGAAAGACACTGAGGTGCTGGACCATGTCCACAGAAGAGAGTGGAGTCGCTGAAGGGACGGGAGACGACACGCCACG
>NW_008674504.1:22802-35463 GCF_000695815.1 Acanthisitta chloris
TGGACATAGATTCAAGCAGCACCAGAGGAGGTTTACTTTAGACATCGGGAAGAATTACTTCACAGAAAGGATGATTAGCCACTGGAATGTGCTGTCCAAGGAGGTGGTGGAGTCACCATCCCTGGAAGTGTTTAAGGAACAACTGGACATGATACATACAAGTCCTATGAGGAGAGGCTGAAGAAGCTGGGATTGTTTAGCCTGGAGAAGAGGTGGCATAGGGGAGACCTTATCACCCTCTACAACTCCCTGAAAGAAGGTTGGAGTCAAATGAGGGTCAGTCTCTTCTCCCATGCAACCAGCAGGAGGACAAGAGGGCACAGACTCAAGCTCTGCCAGGGGAGGTTTAGGTTAGATATTAGAAGAGATTTTTTTACAGGAAGAGTAATTGGAATGGGCTGCCCTGTGAGGTGGTGGATTCACTGTTCCTGGAGGTTTTCAAGATGAGGCTGGATGTGGCACTTAGTGCCATGGACTAATAACCGTGGTAGGATTGGACTTCATGATCTTTGAGGTCTTTTCCAACATGGTTGATTCTATGATTCTGTGACACTTTGTGCTCTGGTCTATTTGATATGGTGGGGTTAGGTCACATGTTGGACTTGATGATCTCATGGCATTTTCCAAACTGACTGAGTCTGTGATTCTATATTGCAGGCTTCTTCTTTAGGAGAGGTCATTTTGCAGAGAACTTACTTATCCAAGTTGCACAACAGCATTTCTATATAGAAGTCTGCCTCAAATTTGCCTTGGAGTGTGCCTGTACATGCAATGTTGATAATCCTGCACATTTAAAAAATGGGTGGAACATCTTTCTCTCTTTTTAATCTATTCTATTGACCCCACAAGTATTTATTTTATTCATTTCCTAGAAGTCATATTCTGTCATATGGATACTGTATTTGTCAAGGTCTGTTTTATCAAAAAAACCTAAATGATAAAAAACCCTACATGTTTAAGGAAAAACACATATTAACAAGAACAAACCAATAAGTGAAATGCAAAGTATTCACCACCTAATTGATTTATTAAAGAATTTGTGACAGTAAACTCACAAAGAAGGCAAAAAAGGTGCCAGAACAATCAGCAAAATGCCTTCATATACCAAGTAAATAATCATTTATTCCAGGAATACAAGTGATAGGATAGAGGGTAAAGGTGCTAAAACATGGCACCTTGTAATTTCTCCAGATAAAAAGTGGTTTTCTATGATTCCATAATTCTTAAACAAGTCAAATAAAGTGCAAAAGCTAGATTCTGAACAGCAGTCATTTACTCCAGGACATATGGCACAATTTGTCTCTCCAGTTTGAAATTAAAATGCAGTATGATTGTGTGCTTAATGGGCTTAATCATTGTTGGAATGAAATGTGAAAAGCAAAGCAAGAATTCAATAAAGACCTTGCTTGCTATATAAATCCAGAAACACTTCAAACTTGTCCTAAAATCTTCTGCAACCACCTTACCAAAAGAATAAGCACAAAGAAAGTTTTATGGGGTTTTATTCTTGAGCTCATTCATTTTCACAATTTGGCCAAAACATCCTGACTCCTTCAAAGTACTGAGGAGAAAAGGACTTGACCTTTTCACAAAATTGTCCTCTAAAACAGAAGAAAAATAATGCTGACACTAATAAAATGTATTCAATCCATGAAGTCTCTAAAATTTACTGCTATTTTTGAAAGCACAGCGGAGTCCATGGTTAGCAGACAGACTGATCCTGTCACACTCTTAGAGCACTTTTATTATGATGACTGAATGCACCTCAATTTCCCAGTCAAAACATTGGAAACAAGGAAATGAAGAGAGAAAACTTGTCTGGTCGATAAATAAATGACATAGCCACCAACACCAAGAAGGGCAGATTCAAACCTGTGTGTGTCAAAAGCCACGTGCAATGCTTTTATAGGTGGAGTACACTCCGAATAACTTAGTGATATTAGGCAGGCAAACACCAGGGCTCAGACCAGCAGATGAAGAAAAACAGGTTCTGCAGTGCCAGGGGGTGATATGGAGACCATAACAATGTTTAGATTGCAGACAATAATGTAATGTGTATTTTGCTGGCTCCTGTTTAAAACCAAGCTTCAGGCTGGTCGTCCAACCTCAGTGGTCAGAGCAGTTGTAGAATCCCCAGGATTTTCCTGTTAAATATGCTTGTTTTGCTTGCTTAAAAGAGACACCTGATGAAAATCCAGCTTTTTCCATTTCTTTCCAATATATGAAGGTTGATGAAGAAGCCAGATTTTCCCTCAAGAAGACAAAAAGCTGATTCACTATAAAACCCAAGGAAAAATGCAAGGTTTCCAGACTTACCAGCTGACTTTGGAGCAAGCTTCATCCCTTTGAAGGTTTGTTCACTACTCTCTCTTATCAGGAGAAGTTACACTGAGATGGGAGTGTTTGTAGATGTGAATTTCACAAATCATACGTCTTAGAAGCAAGATGGAAAGAAAAGCAGGCTAGAACCATAGCCAGGAGTCAACACACCACATGTATGGACTAAGGCAGACATAATGAATCTGTGCCCTCCAGCACAGACCTCACCAGTAACTTCTTCTTCCATAGATGAAACCATAATTAAGGACTGGTGAACTCCTATGCATTAGCGGAGATCTTTGAGCCTGACTATGTGGCACTCTCCTCCCAGAGCAGAGCATCATCTCCACAATTTCACATACCACCAGGCCAGGCACAGCAAAATAAGCTACAAGTCCCTTGTACCTGACAGACAAAGGAATCATATGCAAATCTGTGACAAAAGCCTCGCAGAAGTCTGGATGACTCTCCCAAACTGCAGAGAAGCTTAGGAGGTAACCTCTGATTCCCCCACTGAATGCTTCTGGGGTATCTGCTTTTGATCAACTGCTGTGGATTGTGACTGATCAACCATGTATACAATGTCCTTGTTGCTATCCAGTCCATGTAAGCAAATGAGAAATGCTAAGGTTTGTAATATTTTTAGCCTTTTCCCCCATTTTGTTCTCTAAGAACAATAGGAGCCTTCTTTAGGGCATGGTTTAATAGTGAACATGGTGATGTTACTGGGCTGATGGTTGGATTTGATGGTCTTAAAGGTCTTTTCCCACCTTAACAATTCTATTATTCTATGATTATTACTGTCCCATCTGGAATTTGGTGCTTTACATTGTGGTTGAGTGCTCAGATTCCACAACCTCCACTACCTTCAGTGTCAGCTGAGGATAGACACTAGAATATCCAAAGAGATACTAAGCAAAAAGCTAATCATTCCCATAGATGGAGACACTTAACTCTCTCAGTTTTGTATAACAATAAGACAAAGATGTTCCAGTGCCTTTTCATCTTAGCTCCTTCTTCTTGTTTGAGGAGAAGAAACATTATCTCTCACCAAGAATTTGGCAGCTTTCATCTGGTTTTGAGCATAGTATGTCTGTGGTGAACTCCAGACCTGTTCATTAGTTGTTTCTGAGAGCTGGTGGAACCCATCAAGTTCATCAAGCAAAGCTGCCCTTTGTGGATGGTAAAACTCCAGGGTTCTGTGACTACAGCTGCAGATGAGGATGCCCTGGGGCAGGTATGAAAGATGGCTAAAAGTGACAACATATCATCTTTTCTGATGTTATATAGAGCATTTTAAGGATGTTTTCTCACCTGCAGCTGTAACTTGTTTTTGCTGCTCCTCATAAAACTTTGGTCACAGCCACATTGTTGACAGGTCAAAGCTCAAGCAGTCATGAGATACTGCCATCATGACTTTCTTTTCCTCATAAATGAGGAATCAGTTCAAAGCTTAATTCCTAGGGCATAATCAAGTGTGAAAAGACGCAGGAATACCATGGCCACTTTGGGGACTAAAGCATTTACCCTTGTACCTTCAGGAACATGTGTCCCAAAAACTTTTGTTTCCTCCTCCTCGTTTTTTGTGCTGTTAAGGGCTGATTCTCTAACACACCAGGGAAATAAAGAGGTACCCTTAACAACCATTAATTACCAAGAAACACTCTCTAGCACTTGAAAACCACAAACATCTAAGCAGCTTTCTTCAACTTTAAAGCAGAAAGCTGGACAAGTTGAAGAAGTCTTTTTCTCCTACAAGTCAGAACAAGTCAGTTGACTCCTTTTGACACACATCAGGAATGATTTAATTAAACTCTCCTGGATGTCTTAAGTCTATTCTGAGCAAACCCATAGGCCGGACAGGAATCCTCTTGAGAATTCTTGGATCCATGACCCTACTTGAGGTCACAAAATCCAAGGCTGGAAAAGTGTCTAGTGCAAGCCAATGCAAAGGCTGTGAACTAGAAAGAAAAGACTCTCTTGTCTGTGTCCCCATTTTAAAATCTAATCTACTTCTTGCTCCGGAATCAGAAAGGACTCTGGAGGTCTTTAGCTGCCCAAAACACAGAAGCAACTTCTCACCTGAAGCCATATTTTAGACTGTGTCTTCTTCAATTATCATTATCATTCTCACAGAAATTTCCATGACAAAAGCAAAACCACATGACAGTAGGTGGAAAGTATTCAAAGGACATCTGGTTTTGGTTTTTTTCTTCCCTGCACTCACTGTGGGGGGAAAATGGTGCAAGGAAGGGAAACTGTATAATCTCCCCCACAGACACTCCAAAAATAACTTGCTTAGTCTCCCATCTGCGTATGACATAGGCTTGCTAGACGTATATGGCTTCTAACTGGCTTTGGCGAGAAGACAATCCTGCATGGAGTAGTTTGTGCTTTGGCTCTGCACCACATGCCCACAGGCTCTTGCTTCATCAGTGGGCTTTGGCAAGTAGATTGTGTTTTGCCTCCATCTCTGACACCACAACACTGTCAAATCAATCACACACATGCTTATCCGAAGGCAGAATGGAAAACCTTCCTTCCCCATCACCCATCTCCACTGAAGGTATTACTCCACAGAAGACGCTGGTGCCCACACTGCTTCATCTGGAGGTGTTAAGAGAACCTCAGAGTTACACCTGAACCTTTGCAGCTCAATCACTTTAGATTAAACTCTTTGATAGTAAATCATCTCCTGCAGCTAAAAGTATCCTAGATGTTTCTGTTAATGCTTGGTACACTGAAATATGTGATGAAATATGAGGCATGTAAATCAGTTTGTAATAAAAGACCATGCCCAGAACTTTTTTAAATGACTTAACTTCATGATTTCACATGGCCAGAAAGGAACAAAATAGAAATAGTGATGCTCCTACAAATCCCCAGTGCAAATACCCAAATTAGCACTGTAAATTCAATGCACATTCATTTCAAAATGTATTGCAAGAACTCTGACCACCATTTATGGCCTTCTGGGGTAATGCACTAAGAGCAGCCAACAGACCAGTAACTGTTCAATGACTTCCATGATGACATGCTTACTATGGCCTAGGTGTTAATGCCATTAATCAAGCACCATCTTATTCCATGAACAGCCATTCCACTGACACAGACTCTCCAAATAAGGACCACTTTAGTGCAAGTAAGTCTAACAGATTTGGCATTGAATCAGAATAGGCTATGCATATATGAGCTTTCACACTAGCATGGAAAATGTCATGTTTAAGCACAGTTCTACAGTATCCTAAGTACTATGGACACCCCTTGTTATTAATTAAGCGTTGGGAGTCCTTAACACAAGAGAAAGGTCATACCTTGCAGAATCAGCTTTTGGTGAACAGGGCAATCACAAATTTGCCATAAAAGTAGAATCAGAGAATTTAGGAGTTGGAATGGACCTTATAGATCATCTAGTCCCAAACTCTTGCCCTGGGCATGGACACCTCCTCACTTGACCAGGTTGCTCAAGGCTTAGATCTTCAACTGTAAGCTTTTTGACAACACAGAAATCTAGTTTAATGCAACCTTCACCTTCTAATTACCTCATTGAGATTTTGTCTAAATTTCTGTCTTCTGTGGATGAGCAGTTCTGAAGTATAATCTGCATGATGCTACATTGCTTCTAAAAAGCTCATTTGAAGTAAACCTTGGTTGTTACAGAATTTGTGTTTATTAAATAGACAAAGCCACCTTGGCCCCATCTTAAAAAGTAAGTCTGGCTCAGAGTTTCGTGAAGGCACAGAGGAATAATTTGTCTTACACTACACCATGACGTGGCACCATGTGTTCCTAACACACACTTGTTTCTCTTCATCCAAACTCCCCTGCATGTTGGTATAACATGCCTATACCATGTCTATACCTATGTCCACAAAACCATCACTCCTTCTGGAAGTCATTGAAGTTCTTTTCAGACTCCAGATGATTTGGAAACTTAAAAAACAAACCACAGGGAAAAAAGGTGGGGGTAAAGGGGAAAATATCTTTGTCTGGCTATTAACATAATCTGGCATTAAAATTTGTCAATATAATGAAGGTGCTAATTGTTACCTGGGCTGATAGACCAAATCTCCACAATATTCTGTTTTATATTATATTTCTTATAGGCTGAAGGTTTCATATCCAAGCAGATAATTTTACCACAGTCCAGCTGATATGCCACAATGACATGCATATATTCAAACAGACCATCACCCACAACAATAGAACTGAAATGTATTTGTTTCCAGAGACAAAATCCAGTTTATAAATCTTGGTAAAATAAATCTATAACAACAAAGAACCAATTAATGTCCATGAGAAACTGAAAATCTATGCATGTGCACCGTTGCTGATGGAGACAGTCACAGCAACCTCTTTGAACCTCACAGTCTGTTTCCAGGTTGCGCCAAGCAGAGAGCATAAACCACAGTGGAAAAAAAAAGCTTTAGTTTTGACTTACTTTAATTTTTGTTTTTGAAAGCTTAGTGAGAATATTTGACCCTGAGAAATTGCTGGCTCACATGCATCCAGGATAAGTTTCTCGGTATTAGTTACTCTTCTCTGTTCTTAAAGAGGGAAAGGAACAAGGGATTGTTCTTCATCCAGGAAAAGTACAGATTAGTCAAAACTTCTTTTTAAAAGCTAGGAAAGATCCAAGTTGAATTTAAAAGCCTTGATTCAGAGGAGATTTGGGGCTGATGGAGTAGCAAGTGTTAGGAACTGTAGGTGCTTAGAGTTGCTGCTGGCAGATAGAGATGGGGAATAACTAAAGTTAGGAAAATGTAGAGCACTGACAAAATTCTGTCACGTAATTTTCACGGTTCTCAAGCTTTTATCTTTTTGAGGCTTTGCAAGACCTGTATAGCTTGTGTTGTATAACTCTCCAAGGAGAACAAATCTGGGACAGATCTTCAGTGCCTGAAAGTAATGCACTGATTTCAGTGATCAAAGCCTCTATAATCGGCAGGAAAAACTTTGCTTTATCTATTTCTTCTCTAAGGCAGAATGCAAACAATCACTGAGCATCATAATTCTGCAATTGTTTGTTACAAATTTATATATATTACTTATATACATATAAATCATAGTATCACAGAATCAATCAGGCTCAGCTCACCGTACTAAATGGAAAATATACTTTGGTCCCTGTTGCAAAGTATTTCTGTAACAGAATGAAGTCCCCATGTGCATAACCAGCACAAAGCCAAAACATACAGACTACAGGACAGGAAAGGTTATTTCTGCATTTATATTTTAAGTCTATGTATTTAAATAGTCACAGTAATGTCTAAGCATAAGGACATTTGGTGTCTGGAATGTATCTATAGGCTCGCTGGAAGGACACAGTTAAATTCACTTCCAGAAGGGAGATTACAAGAAGCTATTACAACATCACACCTGTAATAGGGAGATTTGTCCACATGCTAAACTGCCTTATCACAGAAAAATGTACAGTATTTTTCTCTTTACTCTCAAACTCTTTTTTGAATCAAGACCACTCATAGAGCCTAATGATGGATCATGATGCACCATGGGGTTCACGACATGATCCATGGCTCATAGCCACCATGTGGCAGAATCATGACCATTCTCAAGAGCCACTTAAATAGCTGATTTTCCAAAGACTGCAGTTGCACTATGAAATGGCAAAGAATTTTACTAAAGATCCAGATCCTGTACTAGAAAGTTTTCTCCTGTTTCTTACTTTTTGGTGCTGAGATGCCTCCTCTTTATAGTATTAAACTTAGATGGCAATCCAATATCTGTCTGATTTTATGCCATGGACACAACACACCCCCCCCCCCAAATTACATATTTTATGAACTATAATATAGTTAGCACATGTACCATATCCATCTTTATATATATAGTATATATAGTTTCTCAAACATTAAATTAGTTTCTTTGAAAATACTTTTATAACATTCAAAATAACAAGATGCTTCAACGGCAAATTTTGTGAGATCAACTGCACTAACTTTAGCAACTTTAAACCTGACTGTCTCATTGTAGACACCACATTCGTCTTTAATTAATACCTGCTAGACCACAAAGTGTAGGTTCACTTCAATTCAGCATTCCCCTCCAGATTCAAAACCGCCAAAACTTCTTTTACACAGAATTCCCTATTTCTTTGCTCTTCCACATTAGAATCTCCCATCATTTTTTAGTTCTGCAGTGCAGAGTAAGTATGGACATATCTTACCTTCCATGCGTTCCACATAACAATACACATCGTACGTCTCATTAGGAAAGCGGCGCCCGTATGTTCTGACTCCTTTCTTTCCCATTTTATCTCCAAAGCACCCAACCCTTGGATGTCTAATTGGATACCTGAAAGGCAACACAGTCAAAATTATTATTCTGTCAAGTCAGCAGTTTAAATCTGGGCACGCTAAGCAGTTCTGGTGTCCTTAACATAAGGAGGACACAGTACTGTTGAAGCAAGTCCAGAGTACCTCTCTATGAAAACAGGCTGAGGGAGCTGGGGCTGTTCAGCCTAGAGAAGAAAAGACTGTGTGGAGACCTCAGAGCAACTTTTCAGTACCTGAAGGGTCTGCAATGGAGCCAGAGAGGGACTCTGTGTTAGGAACTGCAGTTAAAGGACAAGGGGTAATGAGTTCAAATTGAAGGAGAGAATGTCTAGGGAAGATATTAGAAAAAGGTTTTTTACTGTAAAGGTGGTGAGACATTGGAACAGGTTGCTCAGGGATGTGGTAACTGCCCGGACCCTGGTGGTGTTCAAGACCAGGCTGGATGAGGCCTTGAACAACCTGATCTAGTGAGGAGGTGTCCCTGCCCAAGGCAGAGGTTTAGGACTAGATGATCTGTAAGGTCCATTCCAACCCTTAAATTCTATGATTCTATGATTCTATGACATGCTCAGACCACCACTGAGCTGTTACATTGGGAATCTGCATCAAGGGACCTTTCAAACACCTCACCTAACAGTCTGGTCAGATACCCAGCCAGCATCACACTGCTCAAATCCATCTTCATAGGCTGCTTTCAGTTGCTCTGGGCTTGCCATGACAGCACCATTGTCCTGACAAGTCTGATGAGCTTGTGTAAAATTCAGGGTGTACCTGCTG
Source organism: Acanthisitta chloris (assembly GCF_000695815.1). NCBI lineage: Eukaryota > Metazoa > Chordata > Aves > Passeriformes > Acanthisittidae > Acanthisitta > Acanthisitta chloris. The sequence goes on from NW_008674504.1 coordinate 32,195, forward strand.
GTTGCTGCTCGGTAGTGAAACACAACACCTGAAAAGGCAAAAGTCTTGTATTAGTGACACATTTCGTGCTCTGTCTGCAGCCACCATCATGCTGTAACTTTACTTAGGTATTGTTACAATGCTGGAAACAGATGGCTAGAATCAAAATAGTAAAAGGCTGAGAGATATTTTATGATATAAATGATGCTCCCCCTCTAGTGGCTACTACCAGTAATGATAAATACCCTCAAAAATGTGATTTCAAAGAGGATTTATTCATCAGTCATGGCCCTGATGTCTGCTTCTATGCATCAAAGCTTGCTACAAATATAAAGTTTATAATGTGTTGCCAATCAAATCCTGGGCTGCATCCAAAGGAGTGTGGGCAGCAGGTTAAAAGAGGTGATTCTTCCCCTCTACTCTGCTCTCCTGAGACCCCACCTGGAATACTGTACACAGTTCTGATGCCCTCAACATAAGAAGGACATGGAACAGCTGCAGCAAGCCCAGAGGAGGCCACAAAGTTGATAAGAGGACTGGAGCATCTCCCCTATGAGGACAGGCTGAGGGAGTTGGGGCTGTTCAGCCTAGAGAAGAGAAGACTGTGTGGAGACCTCAGAGAAACTTTTCCATATCTGAAGGGCCTAGAAGAGAGCTGGAGAGGTACTCTATGTTAGGAGCTGCAGTGACAGGACAAGGGGGAAATGGGTTCAAACTGAAGGAGGGGAAGTCTAGGTTGGATGTGAGAAAAAGTTTTTTTCTCTGTAAAGGTGGTTTTGTTGCACCTGGTTGCAGGCAGTAGCACTGGTTGCCCAGGGAAGTGCTGGCTACTCTGACCCTGGCGGTGTTCAAGGCCAGACTGGATGGGGCCTTGAGCAACCTGATCTAGTGAGAAGATGTCCCTGCCCATGGCAGGGAGGGTTGGGACTAGATGATATGTAGGGTCCATTCCAACCTTTAAATTATATGATTCTATGAAATGGCTTTTGGTCAATTTTTCATGACCATGTTTTCCTGCACACACTACAAATGATACAAACAAAACAAAGCTTTTATGTGGGGTTTTTCTAGTTCTGGAAAGAGCCTTGGCAATGTCAGCAATTATTGGAGCACATCAGCATTTAGAAAGGGAGGCCTAGAGTTAACATGGTTTTGGTTAAAATGGGATCTGTCTAAGAGGTCATATTCTGTTTTCTTCCTACATGTAATACCCAGTGAATTCAGCAACAGCTGAAAGAAACCATAAAGAGCACTGAAGTGGTGGAAAACAGCTATTCCACCTTGCAAAATCACTTCCCCCTATTGCCACTGTCTTTTGCAATTTAGTATCAAAGTGATGTCCCCTAATGATCTCTGAAAACATAGAGTCCAACCTCACTTATTGCAGTCTAAAATCTGCAGAAGCATTGCAATACCCTAAAACATACACAGAATGGCTACAAAACAAACAAACCAACACCTAAATGTCCCTTTTCTCTGATGATTTTATTGAAGTACATCATGATGAGGAAATCACATACAGTAATACAGTCTGGAAAAATGGTGATATTTTACAAAAAGTCTTTGTTTTTAGGTCATTGTTGAAAGATGGAAAAACTCTGCTAATTTACGAATGATGGACATGTAATTTGTAAATATAGAAAAATAGAAGTAAGAGTTACTTAATAAAATGTTGACGCAAGAGGTTCTAACATATTTAGCAATACTTTTTCTCATGTAGACAAGTTCAGTAAAACTTTGCCCCTCAACAAAGTCTAATTATGGCCAATAAAGATATACATTTTTCTCCTCATCATGTTTCATTCAGAAAACAGAACACATTATCTGAAAACTACTCACAGATAGGTTAAACCTCAGTCACCAGACTCCAATTTTATCAAAGCTACTTGCAGAGAAACAGGAAACAATAGTGGAAATGCTGGGAAACTCCTTATTTCATTGTTTAATACAGTCACACACCAGCTGCAGCCACTAACTGGAAGCTTGCAGACCACAAGTATCCCCACGAAATGCCTTTTAGAACCACTGACAAAACCCACCACAAACAACTTCTTCCAAGCAACACTGTCATTTCAGCTTCTACTGGACCTGAAAGTTGTTTGGCAACAGTGACAAGTGAAGAATACACCCTGAAAAGTCATGGCTGTGTTTGTACCACTAAATTCAATACCCCAGGTGCCTGAAATCCAGTCATTAAGGGTGTAAAATTGTTAGATTAGTTTGCTGCGTTATTTGGCCCATGCCCCACAACACCCTTCCAAACTATTTCTCAGCGGATTTCAGGAACTAGCAGAGAACAGGAACAGCTTCCAAAGGGCAACTTCATCCCATGCTGGAAGCCAAAGGAGCATGACAGCATGGATGGGAGTCACATCACTCCAGACAGCTTCACCGCTAAACTACCTCACAACATGAAGAGTCAGATAACAGGAAATTAATATATTTGGAATTTAAAAGCTTAAAACAGCACAAAAAACATTAATTGGAGAACATTATTTTTTAAGATAAGGTTTGCACTAAAATATTTAATTTAGTATATTCTGAATTTAGTACCATTGGTTGACACTGTGAGCAAGATACCTCCTGATGTAAATGAGCATTGCTATATCAGTAGGACTAGTGGAGTAAAAAAAATAGGATTAGCAGTAGTAAATAAAAATGCAAGATCAGATTTGATGTTCTGGGACCAGAATCAAAGAATAGGGAACTTTTACAGAGCTCCAAAAAAAAGGAGATATAACATTTACCATGAACCATAACTATGAACCCGTAATAATATTCACAAATTGAATATCTACCTTTACTACATGTAATAACACGTTGAATATAACACTCTCGGTTATATACAAACAATGTAAAACTAGGGGTTTTTTTCTAGTATGATTTGTGTTTCTGTAATAGACAATGTTTTAGCCCGATTCTGTTACTCAGAATCAAACCAGAAAAGCCCAAGTATGTGAAGAAATGTGTTAATTCCATTTATTGCTGCAAACTTAATTAAAATGTATTTTGTATTCATTTAGATTAATCACCTCTTTGGTTTTTTTCCTTTCCCAAGGTTGTTTAACTGATACTATATGACTTCAGCTGTGCACAAGAACCTCTCTGTACAACCACAAAAAGCCTCATTACCATAGCAGGGGATGGGAAGATATTTCTCTAACATTGTATTTTTTAAAGCTTCCTGCTGCTTAAATATATGAGTTCATTCTCCACAACCAGCTGTCTCACCTCTGATTTCTTTCACACTGGAAGGAACTACTGCCCTACCTATCTGGCCTATGCTTGGG
>NW_008674504.1:35514-40558 GCF_000695815.1 Acanthisitta chloris
ATTTAAAGTGGATTTTGCAGTGCAAAGAAGAGCCTTTAGTCATTTGTAAATCCTAGAAAGGAACTCGGAGAATGCTTTGTTCTCTTCTCCCTGATCCAAAAGGTAAACTTCACCTATTCTTAGAGCTGAAGGGTCTACCATTTCCAGTGAGGAGCTAACGACATAAAAGAGCCTCCAATATGAATGGTAAGGAGGACGTCACTACGGACAAGCCTGTGCAACAGCTGCAATAATTAGAAGACCCCCTGGGGATAAGAAGATTAAAGTGCAGGACTGTCATTGTTTCAGTTAGACAGAGAGAAGGACAAATTCCATTGTCCCAGTCTTTGCACTTTAAAACATTTGTAAAGGATTTTCCCCCCTTTGTCTATTTCCTCTCTGAAAGAAAGGGAAAGAAAGCAGTTGTCCTAGGAACAAATAAAGCAACTGGAAAACAGACTACAGCAGTATAATGTTGTCACTGAACATCTGGCAAACAAAGTCAGTGTAATTACAGGAAGGAGTAGCAGCAAGGAATACTCTCAGGAAAGTATTTTCTAACATCCCAAACTCATTTTTGTCAGAGCAAGAAAGAATTTTTTTAATCGTTTATTTCATGTCTTAGACCAGAAAATGAGAACATAAAGTATTTAACTTTTAACAAACAAGGGCTGCCACAGGTAAGAGACTTGTTTTGCGGTTCAATGTATTTGAGTTGCAACTCTGCTTTACTACTTGCCAGGGTGTCGTGCAGCAAAACATCGTGGAACTGCAGGGGAAGTTACTTTATTAGCTCCTGGTATAGCTAATAAATTATAGTTCACTTTCACTAGTGAGCTCACGCTGCTGCCACATGCAGTGCTGAACGTGGCAACATAAAGCCTAAATTTCAGAAGGTGCCTCACAGCAAAGAGTATCGAAAGAGAAAAGATTATGATTACAGTGATTGCTATTTTGTTAATTTTTGTCTCCAACCTTAGACACCGTGGTGCAGACCCCTGAAATAACCCCCAGCCCACTGCCAAAGCTACCACACAGTTTGGTGATCCTCCTTGCCTTTAATGCAGAAAAAAATTTACATTACAAACACACACCAAAATAGAGGTTACAGGACTAAGCACTGTATGAAAGGAAGTAATAGGGCAGCATTTTCAGCTTCCTGCATGAATAATTCATTTGTGTCCCTCATTCGAGGTTTTGTACCCATCTTCTGACCCCTGTCTTAGGCTTTGGCAACCTGAGAAGAACAGGCTTGCCTTGTATCAGCCGGAGCTGCCTTGCCAAGTGCCTCAGGGAACTCACCGTGGCGAGAGAAAGCGTGTTCCAACCTCTCTGCTCTGCCAGCCCCAGCAACTCCTGCTCTCCAGGGACAGAGATTTCTGGCACTGACTCACACCTTGCTCCTCCATTCAAAATATTCTTCTCCATCATCACAGAGCAACACAGTCATGTGCAGGTGTCTGGGAGATCCTCTGACCAGGTTGGTCCAGATACAGAAAGGGATCAATGCTGAGCTTTACTTGTACTTTTCTCAGGTCATGAGGACTTCTTTCCTACTCTCTCGCCACAAGTTCCACCCTGCCTGAGGCAGAACCCCCTGAGCCTGTTCATGGACTACCATGTTCCAGACCCTACGCAAAGGACTCAGAGCCTTGATCAGAACATTTCTGTTCCTACTCCGGACAAGCCTTCCATGTAGATCCTGGATCTTTCTCACCCAAAAATCAATTTCCCTCTCCCATCCTTTGATGGTCGCTACCCATTGTGCTCTTCCCTTGACGGGAAGATTCCTTCGGATCCATTATGCAGGAGAATAAAACGCAAGCTTAGAAACACAGCAGCCCATGATAATTTAGTTGGCAAGGAAGTATGGAAGTTCAGCATCAAGAGGTGGTGAGGTTTCAAGACAGGTAAGTCTAAAAGATTAAATAAAAGCACCTCTTCAAATGCCTGCTTAAGAGATAATGAAAGAGAGTTCTGGCAGTCCAGAGAACAGATCAATTAGGTTGTCAACACACAATCTCTCAGGGCTAAGAGCACCATTGAGCGGCAGTTGTTTCCCACATGGAAACAACTGACATTTATTATCATTACAATGCTTGCAAGAAAGACGAGTTTGAATAAAAATGAAAATGTGAATTACCATCTACCTTGCTTCCCTAATTGCTGGGGTTTTTTTCACTAACAAAATCAGTATTTTCAGCCTAGGATTTTCTTTACTGGCTTAAAAGAGGAAAAAAAGACAAATTGGGGAAAAGGAAAAATGTCTCAGATTTGCAGCAGAATCAAACAAAAACTACCAAAATGAGGCCCATGAAAACAGTGGACTCCCAAAAGATCAGTAAGAAAAGAATAAAGAGCTATCACTTTTGGGAACAAGATATTCACTGACAAGCTATGACAAGAAAACTGGAAGGATCTCAGTTGCTACTTTGATCCCTTTAAATCCAATCATCACTGAGGATAACAAAAAACAGCTCAAATGAGTGCTTTGTTCAGACTTTTAATTTTTGACTACACTGTCATACATGTTATTTTTTGTTACCTAATATCATAGAACCATACAAAACCAGAATGTCATTAAATACTCAATTATGTTCCAGAATGGAGATTACTGTCTCATTTCATTTCTCGATCAGCTTTTTACAATGGAGCTCAAAAATATTTGAGACAAGTGGACTTCATTTTAACTAGAGAGAGGGAATAAATGTGGACATAGAGAGGTACAGCAATACCTTTTATGAAATCCTTTCTGGGATTCAATTGACCAAAGCTGACTTCGCCTAAATGTTAGAAGTTGAGTCTAAAATAGTCATCTATAAATCTCTATAATCAGTCACCAGGGATGTGGACTGTCAGAGAGTTTATCTCACTGAAGAATATTCAAAAAGCGTGAAGCCAAGAACTCAAGTCATTGAGAACAGCCCACTGGAAAAGGAATTCAGGGTGATAGTTGAAAACAAACTCCCCATGAGCTGCAGTGTTAGCTCACAGCCCAGAAACCAACTCAGTCCTGGGCTACAGCCAAAGGAGTGTAGGCGGCAGGTGAGGGAGGGGATTCTCCCACTCTACTCTGCTCTGGTGAGGCCACACCTGGAGTGCTGCACACAGCTCTGGTGTCCCCAACATCAGAAGGACATGGAACTGTTGGCACAAGGCCAGAGGAGGCCACAAAGCTGATCAGAGGGTTGGAGCAGCTTCCCTAGGAGAGAGTTGGGGCTGTTCAGCCTGGAGAAGAGAAGGTTGTGTGGAGACCTCAGAGCAACCTGCAGAAGCTGAAGGGGCTCTAGGGAAGCTGCAGAGGGATCTGTGTTGGGAAGCTGCAGAGGGATCTGTGCTAGGAACTGCAGGGACAGGACAAGGGGAAACTGATACAAATTGAAAGAGGGAAATTTATTTTAGATCTCAGGCATAAGTTAGACACAGGCACAGGTCGCTCAGGAAGGCTGTGGCTGCCTCAACTCTGGCAGCGTTCAAAGCCAGGTTGGATGAAGCCTTGAACAACCTGTTCCGGTGGGAGGTGTCCCTGTCCAGGGCAGGAGGTTGGCAGTAGATGGTCTTTAAAGTTCATTCAAGCCTCTTAGCAGTCTATGATACTGTGATACTTCCAATGTGCGACAGCTTGAGTTGCGGGTTTAAGAACATGAAGAAAGGTTGAAACAAGAGCTCAAAACACTGTAGAGAGATAAATTACAAAATCTGTCAAAAGAAAGAGTTGCTCTTGAGAGAAAGGGAAAATTTCAGAGGGTCATGTACAGGAAGCTGAGAAGAAAACATGTGGAAGGAAAAATAAATGTGAATTACTTGTTTTACATATTCAGGAGTTGGACTTCAATGATCCTAGTGGGTCCCTTCTAATTCAAAATACTCTATGGTTCTATATTTCTCTCCTTGAAAGGAGCCAAAACATCTAACACTCAAATGCTGTTAGATCCATCTTGAACACCAGATAATCCTGTCTGTGAGGTCAATGTAATTACAGCAGCAACGAGGGTGTAAGGAAAACATTTCCCACAATTAGTAACAGGAAAGGAGGTATCCAGTGTGATGAAGCTGCCCCTCTGTGTGAGGCTGCAGAACTGTCAACACAGGCACTGTCCCCTGCCTCAAGGACAGCTCTGCAGATGCAATTAATGAGTAGGGCAGGCATCTGGCTGACCCCAAACTTCCTGCGTGGGCTAAAATTCAGTGTTTCCCTCCTCTCCCTGACACTTCACCAACTGCAAAATGAAAATAACAACCCCAATCCAGCCCCACTGATCTCAGAGGTGAAATATGGGAAGAACCTGATCCATGTGAATGTGTGTTCTTGCTTGAATTTGGGATTAATAAAGACATGTAACGCAGCATGTAACATGATGACTTGCAGTACCAAAGGAACTAGATCAAGTGACCCAATATATCCTTCTGCTCCTACATTGCTATGACTTTCACAGATCCCCAGGACTGTACACACAACTGAGTCACCCCAGCTAGAAACACGAACATAGCATCTCATTATTCACAGAGAAAAAACAAGACAATTCACTCTTAGGTTTAATCTGAGCCATTTAGACAGAGTTCAGAACAAATTATTTCACCTCAGTCACGAGCTAGTGATGCACAAACAAACAAGCACTGCTCAGCAGATACGAGATGCCATGTTAGGTCACAGTGTCTTGGTAATGTCTCTGAAGTCCTAGTAAACAGAATATAAGCACCTATTGATCCCCAATCCCAGGCACACCTAACAGTTGAGTGGGGAAGTAATCGAAACCAGCAGTGAGGAGAAAGACTTGGGAGTGACAGTGGATGAGAAGCTTCCCATGAGCTGCCATATGAGCTCAGCCCAGAAAGCCAATGGAATCCAGGGCTGCATCCAAAGGAGTGTGGGCAGCAGGTCAAAAGAGGTGATTCTTCCCCTCTACTCTCCTGAGACCCCACCTGGAATACTGCACACAGTTCAGGTGTCCTCAACATGGAAGAAGGACATGGAACTGTCGGAGCAAGTCCAGAGGAGGCCACAAAATTGGTAAGAGGACTGGAGCATCTCCCCTGTGAAGACAGGCTGAGGGAGTTGGAGCTG
>NW_008674504.1:40755-44197 GCF_000695815.1 Acanthisitta chloris
CTGCCCCCACCCTGGTGGTGTTCAAGACCAGGCTGGATGAAGCCTTGAGCAACCTGATCTAGTGAGGAGGTGTCCCTGCCCAGGGCAGAGAGTTGGGACTAGATACCTGTAATGTCCATTCCAACCCTTAAATTCTATGATTCCATGATTCTATGAAGTAGTTGGCACAGGTTATGCCTATAACCAAAGGAAAGGAAAGCCACAGAATTATGTCAAATTCCAAGATCTTTTCATTCTTTAGAAAGATTTTACCTGTCAAAACAAGGATGCAGTAGAAAAATGCAATGCAGAGACAAAGGCAATGTAGGTGAATACCAACTAAGATAACTAGCTGTGGTTAAATGGTGGCTTAACAAAGAATCCAGCCATGCATATTAAAAGTTTACATACATTCAAAAAACTAAAGGGGAAAAAATTCAGTGTAGGACTAAACAACATAAAAGCATCTGAGTGAGTATCTCGATGGGTGACAAGTCTCTGACAGCAATAGAGTAAATGGTTAAATATGCCCCTTTATACCAGCTATTGCTGCTTTCATTGGAACAGGACACTGGGGCAGCCAGATCTTTTGTCTGAAATGTTACAGACAAGAATTAGTCAGTTAGTAACATATGAACTGATTTTTCTGAACTTCAGAAGTTCATTTGACATCTAAAAGAGCCAATTAACTGGATATTTACATGCAAATTATTGCATTTGTCTGTTGTTGTAGCTAAAAAGAAAAAGTTAATAGATGCACAATTACACATAACATTTGTAGAGAGTCTTGGCCTTAAGACTCAGGCCAAAAAATAATTAGGCATTGAGAGTTTTACTTTCAATGACTAATACCAACTATACTGCTTGTGCAGCTTAACCTGGAAAAATATATGTGCTGCAGAGAAAATTGTTCTTCCAAAGAAATCTAATTCTTCATTCATAATACATTCCATCACTGGTGAAATACATTCATTTGACGAACAGTGTATCAACAGCAGCTTTATGGTCCCAGTATACCTAAAGGATGCCATGCAGACCTACAGGCTGGAGAGAGATTGGCTGGAGAGCAGCCAGACAGAAAGGGACCTAAGAGTTTGGATAGATAGGAAGCTGAACATGAGCCAGCAGTGTGTTCAGGTGGCGAAGAAGGCCAATGGCATCCGGGCCTGGATCAGGAATAGTGTGATCAGCAGGACCAGGGAAGTGATTCTTCCCCTGGCCTCAGCGCTGGTGAGGCCACACCTTGAATACTGTGCTCAGTTCAAGGCCCTCAGCTCAGGAGGGATATTGAGGTGCTGGAGCAGGTCTAGAGAAGAGCAATGAGGCTGGTGAAGGGACTCAAGCACAAGTGCTACGAGGAGAGGCTGAGGGAGCTGGGGTTGTTCAGCCTGGAGAAGAGGAGGCTCAGAGGAGACCTTATTACTCCCTATAACTCCATGAAAGGAGGTTGGAGTCAAGTGGGTATTGGTCTCTTCTCCCAGGCAACCAGCAGGAGGACAAGAGGGCACAGACTCAAGCTCTGCCAGGGGAGGTTAGGTTAGATATTAGGAAGAGATTTTTTACAGAGAGAGTGACCAGGCATTGGAATGGGCTGCCCAGGGAAGTGGTAGATTCCCTGTCCCTGGAGATTTTTAAGATGAGACTAGATGTGACACTTAGCGCCATGGTCTAGTAACCACGGTGGGGTTGGACTTGATGATCTTTGAGGTCTTTTCCAACCTGGTTGATTCTATGTTTCCATGATTCAAGTTAGCTATCTCAGCTATCTATTGTTAGGTTAATTTGAAAAACAATCAGGTCAACTGTCTAAGCTTATCTTCCTGGCTTCATTGATGCTGAATTGTGTTTTTTGTTTGTGCATAAAAGGAATGGAGATCCTGAAAATATCTAGAACACAAGTCCTGAATTGGTTTAACATCATCCAAAGAAGCATACAAACCCCATAAATTTATGATGATGGCAAAAGAGGAAATTCACTTCAGCAGAATGATGGTGATAAGCTTTGGCCTACTCCATTTGAGCATAAAATTTGCAGAATAACAAAACTGTTGATAATTTAATCACAACTTCATGGCTTGCCCTGCAAGCAGCATCCCCTGCTCCACATGGGAGAGCTGACCAAAATACAGTGCTGAACCTAAGCTCTGGAATCATCACAATAAACGTGGAAATACCTCCCCGTACCCCACTAATGACAGGCAGCAGAGAATGCATAAGGCAGTGTACAGGAGATCACATCTCTTCAACTGGTATCACTTTGGGGTGCAGGTTCAAAAAGATAACGCAATGAAGATAATTTATGTTTAGGACTAATGGGGTTTGATTTTATAAATAAAGGCTAAAATAACAAGAAACTAAAAATCCTCACTGAAATGAAGGCAGAAGATTTGAGCAAGCAACATTCACATGGATAAATGCCATTGATAAATGCCATTTGTTTGCATAATGTGGAAAAATGAGATTAGCATGCACGAATGACAACCTAACAATGATATTTTATATTTGGGTCAAGACCTAGATGTTTCCTCTACTGATATTCCGACATTAAAGCAATCATGGAAAAGAACAGTTGCAGAAAGAAAATGGAGCGTGTGAAATTTTCATTCAATTAAAATCATAAAACTCATCAGTTCATCTCTTTGTAGTGTTTTGGCAGGAGCACTAACTACAAAAGCTAAACTATTGCCATAAATCATCAGATATTTTATTTTAGTAAACACCTGCTGCTCCTGGATATAGATATGCAGTCAATGGAGCACTTGAAAAGGAGTAAGGGATGTCAGGTACACTCGTTGCCGAAAAGTAATGTTCAAACCAGGATTTCTTTTGCTTTTGCCATTAGTACTAAGCAGTTTATGAAGTCATGCAGGCATTAATGGCTACACTGATTTATTAAATTTCCAAATTAAGACCACACTTTCAAATCCTTTCATTGAATCAATGCCAACAGTGTTCCCTTTAAGTTAGGCATATTGGAAGAACAACGTAGTATTAAGCTCACCAAAAAAGTCTTAGCCAAAGCCATAATTTTCAGCAGCAGATATTAATTTGTGTTTTGGGATTCAGTCACTAGAGTAAATACTGCCCTTACAAAAAATACCAAACTGCAAAGGAGTGCAAGGCAGGGTCCAAACTAATGTTCCTGCGAGGAGATACATCCACACACCACAGTGTTGATCTGAGCATGCACAGTAACCTAGGTCGAGAATTTGCCTGTACATGACAGGGAGACTGGGTTAATATGCCCTGCCTTTCAGCACAGTCTGTTACCTCGGGCTCAGCACCAAACTGTCAGGGCTACACAGCACCAGGGTCTGGAATAGCCTCTGTGCTGTACTTACCATGCTGTACAAGAAGGGTCTTAGGAGAAAAACACCTAGAGATCAGATGCTCCTTTTGCCACTTTTTTTTTTTTTTACTTGACCCCATGCAGAACTCCAGACTGGGGGCAGAGGGGCTGGGG
>NW_008674504.1:44317-45135 GCF_000695815.1 Acanthisitta chloris
AAACATAGGACCAGGGCAGTGACCATCCCCTATGTTAGGCATTGGTGAGGCACCTTGAATACTGCGGTCAGTTTTGGGTCCTTCACACGGCTTTGAGGTGCTAGACTATGTCCAGAAATGGGAATGGAGCTGGGGAAAGGGTCTGGAGCTTAAGTCTGATGAGGAGAAGCTGAGAGAGCTGGTAGGGGCTCAGCCTGGAGAAAAGGAGGCTCAGGAGGCACCTTATCAGCCTCTATAACTACCTGACAGGAGGTTGTAGCAAGGTGGGGTTGAGCCTCTTCTTGCAGGTAGCAAGTAACAAGGACAAGAAGAATACGCCTCAGGCTGAGCAAGGAGAGGGTTGGTTTGGATATCAGGAAATATATCTTCACTATGAGGGTGATCAGACATTGGAATAGGCTTTCCAGGAAAGTGAGGGCGTCACCATCCCCAGAAGCGTACAAAAATGTGTGGATGCGGCATTTAGGAATAAGGTTTAGTGGTGAACATGGCAGTGCTGGGTTAATGGCTGGACTTGATACTCTGAAAGGTCTTCTCCAACCTCAACAGCTCCATAATTTCATGTCTCTCTACATGTAGACTTCTTCCTCTCAGAATTTTGGAGGCTATTTCCTAATAGTCATGGCAAGAAAATGTTAGCCCTGGATACTTGTCCTGGGGTGCAGTGTGGGGGTAGCCAATGGTATGTATTCTATTATTGTCTCCAGAAGCTGTTAAAGCAGGTGGGGCAGTGATCGTTTCGTTATCTCCCCTGATGGCTCCCTCAGGGGGCTCTCTGGGACCCAGGCATACATAGAATTACATCGTCCCATTGTGAG
>NW_008674505.1:0-2164 GCF_000695815.1 Acanthisitta chloris
TCCCAGCCCGGGGCTCACCATCCCTTCTGCCCCGCTGCCCACCACTTCCTTCCCAGGAGTCTTCTTCTTCTCCACTCTCTCCCTTTGCACCCCCCAGGGACCGGCTGGCCTTCCCCTTCCAGCTCACACTAGGGGGTAACAAGTGGCCTTGTCCTGTTTCTTCTTCCCTCCCCCATCTTTCTCCTGGAGTCCTGGTCCCAGGGTAGCAATACCTCCTCTGCATTTCTTTCCTTCTTTGCAGCAGGAGGCCCTTGCTTTCTTACTTTGTCATCACCTCCAAACTCATCCTCCTTCGCAGTCTTTCCCTCTGCCATTAACTCTCCCTCCCATGCAATCTGGAGAGACCAGGCCACCTCCCAGCTCTTCCTCCTTCCAGCACAGCAGCACAGTGAGCACCAGTGTGGCCGTGGCAGTGTGGAAGCCACTGAGCTACAGTCCCTTATTAGTGTCTTATCTGCCTCCTGCACCTGCTCTGCACTGATGGCTGCCAGGACCCTTCACTAGTACCTCTGTCACTTACAGTGTCGTTAAACTAGTTCAAATGCTGCATTGAGTATTAAATCTTCTTCTTCCCCTCCTCTGTCACAAACAGGTAGCAAAACTACCCTCTTCTCCTGCCCCAAAAGTGTCACAGTCATTCCCCAATATGCAAACTGATATGGTCACTCACTCACTCACTCACTCTTGTGTCTGTGTTGTCTCTGTAGTAATTGCCACTTCAGGCAGGTTGCAGATGGATTTTAGTTTGGTCTTGGGGTTCGATAAGTATGAACTCACGTGGGGGGCGAATATAAAATGCATAGCAAATAGCTACGTGGTACCTGACCCCCACACTTGTTGTTACTGGGATGCCAGCAGGAGGGTTGGAATGGGCCTCTTCACTGGCCAGAATTGATTCCTCTATGTTCCCTGTCTTCTGCTGCAACAGTTGTGCAGATTCCCACACCCAGCAGAAGAGATGGGATTGAACTGGGGGACACCAAATTCCTTTTTTCCCCCATAACAAGCATTACAGTGAAACAACAGAAAACTTTTCAGGGCTTGCATGAGTCACAACTACATATGTATTTTTGCAGGCAGACTTCTGAAGGGTTGGTAAAGAAATTAAGAGTGATAATAGCAAGCTCTTAGCATTTTTCACCCTCCTTATGCTTTCCAGACAGAACGTAAAATACTTGTAAATAAATGGCTAAGAATGTATAATCTCTTTATTTTGATTTTGCTGACAAATAGCCAGGATGGCCAATGACAAGACAGTGGGCTGAAAGAAATGCAAATGCAGAGAGTTTTGCATGCATTTAAAATCAAGTTTTAGCCATCCTTTAACCCCAGAACGCTCAGGGAATATGCAGTGATGAGTCATGCAGTCAGTTGCTTTTAAATTTACCATTAGTGTACCTCTGTGTTTTTTCTAATACCGAGAAGGGACAAAATAAAGAAAGTAGTTTTAACTGGTTTTGTTTCAGTTTCTGTTGGTGTACCAAATATCATAGCATTTATTGTATAGTCTGGTTTACATTTACTCAAACAAATTATAGATATTTTACTAAGTTATACACCACAGGTTAAAATGTTGCACATTCTGTTCTCTGCTAATAGAGAAGGCTACAGATCACAGGCAAAGATGATGTTAGGGAAGCTAATTGTTCCAAGAAGTTATATAATTCCATGGGACACCAGGCAGTTTGTAGTTCTGATTCCCATTTCTCCTCTGATTCACTTGCATTGGGACTTCAGAGGAGGCAAAACCTGTCTTTAAAGCTCCCTCAGGAGTTCCCTGTGTGCAGGGCAAACTACTAGCTGCATAATAACCTCCTTCTTTTGGTCCCAGGCATTAGGGACATTCCCAGAGGAAAAATAAGGCATGACACACCTGCTGTCACATTCTCTTGAAAGAGATCATGTACTTTCTTGGAGAAATTGTTTGGGAAAAATTCTTACATGCCTCTAGTTCGTTGATGCTTCTGTGTTTGGACTGGATGCCATGGATGGTCTTAGAAATCATCTTTTAACATGGACAACAACCACATAGTAATTTTAACACCTTACTAGAAAAGAACCTATAGACTTGCTTAGTATAGACTCAGGTCTGTAATGCAGACTAAGGTAAATGAGGGGTACACCCTCAGTTTCTTTCTATCTTCATAGAATCATAGAATTTAAG
>NW_008674506.1:0-685 GCF_000695815.1 Acanthisitta chloris
TCCACGGGTCTGTCCCATGTCCCTTTCCGCTCTCAGGCATCCTGCCTGAGGCAGAGGCACACAAAGCCAGACCTGCTTTCCATCAACAGGCCAAAGCATCCCCCAGCCTGGGCCAAACTTCTCACACACACAGGGCTGTGTTAGCTCTTATCCGCCACAGCACCCAGAGCGATTCTAGGTTTGCCATTCCCCACTATGGAATGCTTCCCAGTGCATCCTGCTAAAGGCACCTTTGTTCCACTGAATGGTTTGGGTGGGAAGGGACTTTGAAGCTCATCTTGTTCCATCCCCTGCCATGGTCAGGGACACCTACCACCAGCCCATGTTGCTCCAAGCCCCATCCAACCTGGCCTGGAACACTTCCAGGGATGGGGCAGCCACAGCTTCTTTGTGCCTCACCACGATCACAAGGAAGAATTCCTTCCTCATATCTAACCTTAGCTGACCTGTTTCCAGGTCTCTGCCTTTGTACTCCTCCAAACCACATCTCATGTTCAGACAAGCCGCACTCTTGCACAACCTCGGTCACCCCACCAGTGTTTATGTAACCCTTGAGCCTCAGCAGCACTGACCTGTTTCCCTCCAAATTACTTCTGAAAAAAAAAAAAAAGGAAGGCAGAACAGCAGTAAGTGCCACCAGGGCATTAGCTCAGGGCAGGCTCTGGTGTTACCTGGGAACACATTC
>NW_008674506.1:709-6278 GCF_000695815.1 Acanthisitta chloris
GTACAAGCATCCTCTGTGGCACACCCAGCACAGAGCTCACATGGCCCTGGACAGGCTGCAATGGAGGTCACTTCTGAGAGGAATCCACTGATATTCCTGTTCATCTTCCATGCACAGCTGAAGCTTCAGGGAGATTCCCCTGGGAATCAGCTCTTGGCCCAAGTGGTCCCTGTGCAGGCCCACAGCCATGGCCCAGGGCTCACAAACCACGCACTGAGCAGCATTTGCCCCTTTTATGCCCGAAAATGACCCAGAAACACCCACAGCAATGCTGCCTGAGCCTTGTTTAGTACCCTCATGCACCTGGGAGTCTATTGCTAATGAGGGCTAGTGAGGGCTAATGAGCCTCCAGCTTCCACCTTGTGGCTTCCCATCTCAGAGCTGCTCTACCCACTGATCCCCCATCCCTGGGTTTTCCAGTGGCAGTGTCAGCCTGATGTAGACCCTGGCAGAGCCTGTCTCAGCCTCAGGAGGAGAAAGCCAAGCAGTGGCTGGAGAGTGGACCCACCAGCAGGGCAGGGTACTGGAGAGGGGGTGCGGGATGCACACTGCATCCCCCCTGCATCCTTCTCCTGCATCCTTCCTGCATCCCTCCCTCCTGCTGCATCCCTTCTGCATCCCTCCCACTGCATTTCTTCCTCCCACTGCATTCCTCCTGTATCCCTCCCACTGCATCCTTCCTGCATCCCTCCTCCTGCATCCCTCGCACTGTCCCAGGCTGAACCCACAAGGGGTGACTTGTGTGCCAGTAGGAAGTGACCCAGGGGGGTGAGTGCCCCTGGCTGCTGGGTTTGGGGTGAGGGGGGACAAAGCTCCATCATCTCCTGCAGCAGGTTCTGGGGATCAGCAGCAGTGCAGGAGTGTGGGAGCATGTACAGGGAAGAGGTTCCCCCTGCCTGTGGCAACACCCCAGGGATCGTTGTTTAGTTCAGGAATTAATCCTGAAAAGACAAACATCAAAAAACCCTTTAAAATCTCACTTTCTGTGTGGTTTCAGTGTTCAGAACAGCGACACAATGACTGCAGCCTGGGGATCTGAGAGCTCCCCAGAGCCTGGCACCATACGGACCAGCCAAATTTCTGCTATTCCAAAGCCAGTCTTGTCATTACAGCAGTGTTTTATTTTTCTTCCAAGCCGGTCTGTTCATAACGGTGTGAAACCAGAAAAAGCAGGAATTCCTGCCCTGAGGAACAGCAGGAAAAGCAGAGTGTAAAGGCCCGAGGTTTTGCCTGGCAGTGGAATGAGGGAGTTTCAAATGTCAAACCTGCTGAGCTTTGCTGCAGCTGAACGAGCCCTTCCAAGCCGTCGGAGGTGTCACCGCATTGGATTTGGTCTCTCTGTTCCAATTGACTTCAGTAAATGGCACAAATACGCCTCTAAGCCCCAGCCCTTGGCAGCGTCGGCTGCACAAATAAATACACTTGTGATCGGCTGATTTTTTCCCCTATTTTCCAAGTTAAAAATGTTTTGGATGCCAATGCCACCCATTGGACACATCCTTGTGTGTACACACAGTTAGCAGGAACACGAGGCCAGGAACAGGTCCGGGGGAGGTGTAAATCTGACCTCAGCATCACTGCACCTTGGCTGATTAAAATGCAATTTAGAAAAAAGGGAGAACAAATATACCAACAAATTAATCAGCCTAGAGTGGAGCGAATGAAATACCCGCTGGGAAAGCAGGTCTGGGACGAGGGCAGCTGGATGGGTGGTGACAGTGACAGCAGCATGGGGTGGCAGAACCCTAAAATGTCCTGAATGTATCTGTGATGGATGGAGCTGACCCCAGCTCCTGCAGGATGAGGATGCTGCCAGGAGTATCTGTCCCCCCTGGCTGCAGCTCTTCCTGGGGTGCACTGGAGGCAGAGATACAGGGGCTGCCTGGGCACCACAGGGCAACAAGTTCCACTATGGTCACAAACATGCAGGGAGAGACCCCAGGCTCTGGGAGGGGCTCCAAGGAGCTGCTGGAGGGTGGGAGCTGCCCGTGGGGAGCAGCCACGCAGGAGGGAGGGCAGCTGGGGCAGGATGTGCTGCTCAGAGGGCGAGACCCCCTCTCAGTGCCTCGGACAGCACACGGGCAGATCCACTCTAGGATCAACCCGTCCCGGAGCGTGGATCCGGAGGGCTAAGTGGGGCACCTCACCCCGCGGGGACCTGTGGTCTGGGACACCCTGTAGAGAGAAGCGCTGAGACACGGCGTCGATGGGATGTGATCCTTGGTGGGCTGGAGAGCATCCGCTGGCTGAGGCCACTGAGGCCACATGTAGCTTGTCTGCGTCGCCACAAGGCTGCGATGGATCCGGGTTTGGATCCGGGTTTGGATGCGGGTTTGGATGCGGGTTTGGATCCCAGAACCGCTGCGAATGCGGCAGTGGCTGGCAGGGCTCACCCTGGCTCTTGGCTGCTGGGGGAGGCTCGTTAGCAGGTTGTCAGAGCAGGGAGCGCTGGTGAGTCTGAATACCAGATCAGGTGTCAGAGCTGTTTGTTTTGGGGATGGATTTGGGAATTCAGGAGCTGCGTCTGTAATGAGCAGTGCGTGATGTCAGCTCACCGTGAGGTTCGGGCAATTATAGCTTATGATTTGACAAAGCTGCTCTTGTTCCAGCCCTTACGTGGGATTCCTTCAGCCAGGGCAAGGTTGGATCGCTCCTGGCTTCGTTAGGAAACTACTGGAAAACTGAGATGGCAGCAAAGGCTTTTCGCACTGTATGGGGCACAGGCTGGGCAGTGCCAGCCCTGCCCCAGCTGGGGGTGACACCTGTGTGTGGGTCGGGGGGCTCAGCCCACACACACAGTGAGCAAAGCTCGGCCACACACCTCAAGGTGTGGGTATTGCTTCAGGTTTCCCAGGCACAGCAATCCCAGGATGGGCTGCATCAGCCAGAGCTCCCAGCACAGAGCTGGAGCAGGCCAAAGGCTGTCAGAGCCTCGTGAACTTCCCAGGAGGAGATGGGACGCAGAAAGGGCTGGAGGGGACACGGAGGGGCTAGAGGGATGTGATGGCAGCATGCAGCAGTGACGGGAAAGGGGCTGGGGCGATGGGACAAGGCGCAGAGCTGTGGCAGGAGGGCACAGAGGGTATGCAGGGAAATGCCTCTTCCGCGGGAGGCAGAAATCAAAGCACCTGACACAGACACTGTGTCAGGACAGGGCTGTGTGACCACGGAGACCAGTGACTGCAGGACCATGGGGACCAGTGTGCCCTGGGATGGATCCAGCCCCAACTCCTCTCTTCCCAAGGAGAAGCACAGCTGTCATGGGACTCGGATCCAAGTCAGTCCAACATGATTCAGTGCTGTAACATTCCCAGGGTCCTGCTGTGATCAGCACATGGGCAGGAGGGAACCAGGGGAGGAGGGCAGGGGGATGAGGGTGTGCTGATGGAAGAGAAAGGATGAGTGGTGAAAGAAAGATGGCTCTGGGTGCACTGGGAGCCCATCCTGGTCACTCATGGTGGGCTGCAAACCCCTACATGGCTCAGCACTGCCTGGGGCCATCAGTGCTGCCAACACGGACCCCCAGCAGAGCCAGCTCACAGGCTGCTCCTGCTCCTTGGAGTAAGGGTCCCAAGCTGGAGAAATCCCCAAATGTCCCAAGACTGGTGGGAGGCCACTGGCTGCTTCTTGCATCCCAAGGGCAAGCAGTCTCTGGCTGCAGGGCTGAGACTCACCCCTCTGCCCCTCCATGTGCCCTCTGCAGCCACTTATAGCAGGAAAATGCATACAAAAACCTGTGCTCCCCACCAGAGACCCACAGGCAGCTGTAGGGAGCAGACACCCCACCACCACTTTGTACCCCCACTGAGGCAGGACGGCCAACTGGGTGATGCACAGGCTGGGTGACACACGCCCTCTTGAAATGCCAGATCACAGGAGCCCGTGGGTGTGTGAAAAAGCAGGGGCTGTTACGTGTGTCCCGGGCATTCAGAAGCAGGAAAATTAAATTACAATAAACCAAATTAAATTAAATTAAATTATATTAAATGAAACTGTGGAGTAGTGGCAGTGGCCACAGCATCTGTGCATGGGGGCAGGTCCCCTCGCTAGTTCCTGGTTGAGAATGCAGTGCTGGGAACACCAGGAGAAGCCTTTCCTCAATGCTGCTCCTCCTCAGCCTTTCAGGTATCCAACAGGCAGAGCCTCACTGCTCCTGTGGGAGATATGTGCCAAGGGAGAGGCAGAAAAATATCTCAAATCCTCTCTGCAGAGCACAGGCACCACAGCAGCGAGGCCCCCACAGCCTGCAGGGACCCTGGGCTGCACTGGGTGCAGCACCTGTGTCTTTGCACATCACTCAGGCCCTGAATAGATCCAACTTCTTTTTCCCTAAATATTTATTCCCTTCAGTGTTAATGACTTCCAAACACATTTTAAACATGTTAAAATGCTTGATACTCCCATTCTCTTAGGCGTCCTTTAGCCAACATCCAGCAGTTCCTGGATGGGAACATCCCCCCGGGGTTGGGGACCCCTGAGCACTGTGGCATCACCTCCATGGCTGCAGGTCCCCTCTCCAGAATGCCGGGACACCTCGCAGGGACACCCAGTGCCATCCCTGGGTGCTGTGGTACTGGATGGGCAGCCCCAGAGGGCTCCTGCCACCCTCCCTGCTCCTCCCCACCCCTATCGTCAGCGGTGAACGTAAAACAACACCACCCCAGGCCGTGATCTCATTTGCAGTCCTCAGCGACAGCGCTGAATTAATTGATGTCATGCGTTGAAATTGCAGATCCCAGGAGCTTAAGTGACAGATAAAATAGCGCAAATGGTTTACAGATTAATTTACTTTCTTTGAGAACAAGCTGGAAACAAGCACAAGGCTCATTATTACAAATTAATTAGCTGGGGAGGGTGTTCACACGGGGGTGGCATGGTGTGGGCTCTGAGGTGCTGGACATGTCCATGTCTGGCTGTGTCCTCACTGGAGCTGCTAGTGCAGGACTCATATACATGTGCTGGTGAGGAGTCTGTGGCCTCCCGGCTGAGCCAGAGAGATGGGGGCACTCGTCTCCACTCTGGAGGGCATGAGATACCCTGAGTGACAGTGTGCCTTGGAGCTGGTGCTGACACCATGACCACAGCAGGAGGAGACAGGAGCAACTCCATGAAGCTGCAGTATTTGCCCACACCATGCTGGGTTTCTATTTTTTGTAATTTCCCTCATTTGACACGTTTTCATGATGTTTCCATCCCGGTTGCCATGGTGACTCACATCCACCTCTCTGCTGCTCTGTGCCTCATTCTCTCCCCAGTGCTGACACCGGACATACAAAGGCCCCATCCTGTTCCCAGCACCCTTCCCCAGCAGCCTGGTGGAACCAGGATCACTTTCTTCCTTCAGCTGCTCCCAGCCTTTCCACCCCTAGGCTCCTGCACTGATGTTTGGGGAGTTTCATCAAATCACAGGCTGGTTTGGGGTAAAAGGGACCTTAAAGCTCATGTCATTCCATCTCCTGCCATCAGCAGGGATAACTTCCAATGGACCAGATTGCTCCAAGTCCTGTCCAACCTGGCCTGGAACACTTCCAAGGATGAAGCAGCCACAGCTTTGCTGTGGATGAAAATT
>NW_008674506.1:6706-7124 GCF_000695815.1 Acanthisitta chloris
CCAGCCATTGCTGTGGATGAAAATTCACACCATGTGTCTGCACAAGGACTGCGGCCAAGCCCTGAGAAGCTCTGCTGGGACAGTGCCCAGGCTCCTGGGCCAGGATTGTCCCTAATCCAACAGGATCACACACCAAGGAACCTGGTGACACCTGGGAGCACTCCTTGCCAGCCCAGCCCGGCAAGCAGAGCTGCTTGCCCACCACCTTTGCTGTGGATGAAAATTCACACCATGTGTCTGCACAAGGACTGCGGCCAAGCCCTGAGAAGCTCTGCTGGGACAGTGCCCAGGCTCCTGGGCCAGGATTGTCCCTAATCCAACAGGATCACACACCAAGGAACCTGGTGACACCTGGGAGCACTCCTTGCCAGCCCAGCCCGGCAAGCAGAGCTGCTTGCCCACCACCTATCTCACTGTC
>NW_008674506.1:7175-7451 GCF_000695815.1 Acanthisitta chloris
ACCCCCCCGCCCCCCCCCCGCCAGCCACTGGGGATGCTCTTGGGTCTGGAAGTAGGAAGCTCTGCCCCAGATAACCACAGTCGGTCCATCCATGGGCACCCACCCTGAAATGCAGGGCAGGGCTCACCCAGCAGCCTTCTGTCTCTGCAGAGTGACCGGGTAGCAACAGTCACAGGGGATAGAGAGACCTGTGTTTGTGTGCTCTTGGCTCAGCCCTGTCACAGACCCACCTGCTGCAGGGGCAAAAAGAGCCAGAACGGGGCCCACCTGCAGCCC
>NW_008674506.1:7480-10645 GCF_000695815.1 Acanthisitta chloris
AGGCATTGCCAGCCCTTACCCCAGACACGGGAGGGCAGGCAGGCACCACGCATGGGGCAGGCACCCAGCACTGTTTGGGGGTGCCCTAGGGAGGGCTGGTCCTGCCCAGGCACTAAGGCTTGGCTGACAGCGATTCCAGCTGGCTGAGCGCATTCTGGTGCATATTACATCTATGTTCCCAGGAAGATGGGCTGTCACATCTCATCTTATTCTGCATTCCAGCTGTGCTCTCTGCATGCCCTTCCCTGCTGCAGCAGCGCACTGGGTGCCAGCCCTGCCCGGCTGTATGGACTGTGGGAAGGGTTAATGCATCCCTGGCAGTGGGGCACCCCAAAGCCACCACTGCACTCAGGGTCCCGCCAAAGTCACTGCAGCACCCATGATGCCAACACCCAGGTTTGGCAGCCTGTCCCACGTCTGGGAGCTGCCCCAGTCCTGCGGTCACAGCAGCAGCAAAATAGAGACCCAAAGTTCTCCCAAAGCAGAGAGTGAATGTGCAGCTGGAGGTGCCAGGGCAGGACCAGAGAGGCTCAGGGCATGGTCACATCGGGCACAGCCACTGCTCTCCAAACATCCATGGCCTGGGAAGGTACAAGAGAGCTGAAGAGGGACTTTGGACATGGGTCTGGACAAGAGCCTGGAGTGGCAGGACAATGGGGAATGGCTTCCGACTGGCAAAAGGCAGGGTTAGGTGGCATATTGGGAAGGAATTGTTCCCTGTGAGGTGCTGAGGCACTGGCACAGGTTGCCCAGAGCAGTTGTAGCTGCCCCATTCCTGCCAGTATTCCAGGCCAGGCTGGGTGGGGCTTGGAGCAACCTGGGCTGGTGGAAGGTGTCCCTGCCCATGGCAGGGAGTGGGACTGGATGACCTTTAAGGTCACTTCCAGCCTAAACCATTATGAGATTCAATGATTTATCCTCCAACAGAGCCACTTTGTACACAATCCAGGGACAATGACAGGGATCTGTCACTTCTTTCCCCTTTTGCCCAAACCAGAGCACTGCTGATCCACAAAATACTCCCTCGCACCACCTAGAACAGCTGACTCTGAAATGAGTCTTTAATCAGTTATCTTCCCTGTCCACACATTTGCAAACTTCCCTGGCACACATGGATTCTTGCAGCAACCGCAATACCAGCTGCTCCCAGCCCTCATGTCCTACACATTACTCCAACGAAATCTCTCCATCCTACCCAGCTTCCCAGGATGGGACCAGCTCTCCCCTGGACACAGTGCTGGCAGCACTGGTGGAACAGGGAGACAAATGGATACACCTCCCTGCTCTGCTCCCGGAGCAATTCCAAGATCCATCCTTCCCTGACCAGCTCTGCTCATGAATAAACACCACCACTAACAGCCGCTTTACCTCGGCCCCGGGGAAGCATTTTCACAATTTCTTGCTAGAATCCCTCTAAATGCATCACTTCCCTGATCCCCTGTGGAGATGTGTCCGCAAGCAGAAATTGCTGGGCTGCGGCATGTGAATGTCACCAAGTGAATTGGTTAGAAATTCCATCTCCTCACCTTCCCATAGCAGCAGGAGCGCTGGGCTCTCAGTGCCAGGCACCAGCTGTGCTGCAGCCTGCAAAATGGCTCTGGCTCCCGGCACCCATCCTGGGAGCAGCTCTCAGCCTCAGCCCATCAAAGGAGCAGCAGTGACAGGGAAAAGATGAAGAGGCAAGTGGCGTCGTTGCTGTGCTGTCGCCAGTGGGAAGTGACCCTGGCGTCTGAGATGCTGCTCCTGCATGGCAGCATTGGGAAGGCACTAGGAAATATGGCTCACCTACACAGCCCACAGGTTGGGTAGCACCCTGGGGTGACAGGAGCCCCCTCTCCAGCCCACTGGCCTGCTCGAGCCCCCAGACCTCACCCCATCACCACTGTGATGCACTGGGTACCTTGGCACAGGGCACAACCTGGTGGGAGCACTTTGCTCTCATCCCCTAGGCGCACACAGCACGCATGGCATGCACCACAGCCACCCTGTCATGGAGCAGTGGTGCCAGGGTACCAGGATGTGCTTGTGTGCAGGGATGAACTCGGGTACCAGGAGGTACTCAGGGACTGAGAGGCACTTGGATACCAGGACGGGCTCAGGTACCAGGGTGTGCCCAGGTACCCCCGTGGTGAGGAAGGGTGGCCAGAGCCCAACCCTGTGAGACCCCCCTTTCCCCATGGGTCATGCTGGGGATTTGGGGCTCTGTGGGGTCCGAGCTGGGTGGGGGATGAGCTCCCGCGGTTGCCTCCTGCTCCCACAGCCGGTGTGTTTTCCACACGCTCCCTGCAGTGCCATGTGTGCAGGAACTTGGCTTTGGTGTGTTAAACAGGCAGCCTGGATCCGTGAATAACCAATCCGTCAGGCTCCTTCCCCGGCGTTTTTTGGAAAACCCTGCAGGCAGGTGCAGGTGCCACATCAATATGTCAGTGCTTCAATGACGAGTTCATAATATTTTCTGCTTGCATTCCACTGTCTCCAAGTATTAGCAAAGAGGCGTCTCCCAGCGCTGCTCACTGGAGCCAGGGGTTGCGGATTTAATAACAAAATCATCACGGTAAATCATTAGTTGGTGATTCAGCATGGAAATGCCTCATTAGCACTTCAGCATGTGCAGTGTACAACTTATGAAAACCTCTGAATTATGACTAATTAAGTGCAGAGCAAAGAAATATCAGAACAATAGTCAGGATAAAATTAAATTAAAATTAGATAAAATAAAATAGAGGAATAAGATGTGTGTGGGGCCACAGCACTGGTGCACATTGGGACGTGAATCCACTCGCACGAGGTCAGAATGGAACAGTGCATGGGCAGTGTGTGTTGCTCATGAAGATTCCTCCATCCTGAAGCACTGGGATACAGAGCAACATCAACCTCTAATTAACAGAAGTTTTGAAATCTGCAGCATGCTAATTGATTGCTATATTAATCACAAGAACTTCAAAGTCTGGCACATTCAAAGCCCCTTCGAAACAAATCCATTTTGCTTTGCAATGGCTGATTCCAAGGAGCTAGTAACTGGACACTCCATGCCCACTCAGATTCTCTTGGCACTGAGAAATCGGGGTTCTGCCATGCCCCCTGCCCAGGACATCACCCCTCACAGCCCCACAGTGCCCAGTGAGGTTCCCAGGCTGGTCTCAGGCCATTGTCAGGGAGCAGGAG
>NW_008674506.1:10677-14495 GCF_000695815.1 Acanthisitta chloris
TAAGAAAGGCTCTAAAAATAAGCTTTTAATACACTCTTGCATCCTGTCAATGCTTTAAATAGCTGTTTGGAGTTCAAATTTTAAAAACTGTTGAGCTCAAATCATTTATGACAACTTGAGAGCCAAAAATACATGGGAATGAGGGAAGAGGAGGAACCCGTCCCCCGCCAAAGCTACTGAGAAGTGCCAGTGAGCTCAGCCCGGCACAGCCAGAGTCCTCGGTGCTTCAGAGAACAGAGCTGAAAGGGCGTTGTGATGGGGCCTGGTCCTATGGTCACTCCATCCTGGATGGCAGCGCTGGCCAGGCCCTGTGCCCAGTTGAAGGGACTGCCCTTGTTTTCCCTTGGGGCAGGGGAACAAGAGGCCTTTGACTAGGAAATGGAGTCAAAGTGACACATAAGCCAAGGAGGATCTCTGAGATGAGGAGCCACAGAGGGACTGTCTGATTGCACAGGGTTCTCATGAATTGGGTCCATTGGAAAGTGTTCTTTTACCCTGTAGAATATTAAATCCCACTTTAAACCAGCTGGTGATTAGAAAAGCACATAAGAAAAGCTTGCTCAGCTCTGCTCCAGAGAGACCTGAAGCACAACTGCACACTGATTCTTCCTGTTAGAGACACTGTAAGCTCTTGGGAGAGATGAAAACAGCTGATTATATCACAGAATCCCAGAATGGTTTGAGTTGGAAGGGATCTTAAAGCTCTTCGCATTTCACCCCCTGCCAACTAGACCAGGTTGTTCCAAGCCCCATCCAGTGGCCTGGAACACTCACAGGGATGGGGCAGACACAATTTCTCTGGGCAACCTGTGCCAGTGCCTCAACACTCCCACAGGGAACAATTTCTTCCCAATATCACATCTAACCTGCCCTCTGGGGTTGTCCCAAGTCCCTCTGCAGCTCTCTTGGAGCCCTTTTAGGCACTGGAAAGGGCTGTAAGGTCTCCCTGGAGTATTCTCCAGACTGAACACCCCCAGTTCTCCCAGTCTGTTTCCATCTCAGAGGGGCTCCATCTGTATGGCCTCCTCTGGACTCTCTCCAGCAGGCCTTACCTTGCTTTCTGACCATGCCCTCTGGGGTTGTCCCAAGTCCCTCTGCAGCTCTCTTGGAGCCCTTTTAGGCACTGGAAAGGGCTGTAAGGTCTCCCTGGAGTATTCTCCAGACTGAACACCCCCAGTTCTCCCAGTCTGTTTCCATCTCAGAGGGGCTCCATCTGTATGGCCTCCTCTGGACTCTCTCCAGCAGGCCTTACCTTGCTTTCTGACCAACCACCCAAGGCCAGAAGTGACCTTGGCTGCCGCCAAAGCATGGTCACCACTCAGGTCGGGTCACTGTCCCCAGTGTGGGGCAGCCCCATGGCCATTACCCTCACACTGCCAGCCAAGCCATGCACAGGCAGCGCCACACCGGCCATGTGCACCAGGCTGTGAGCAATCACCGCTTCCAGGCCTTCCAGAAATACTCTGCTCTCCTGCTCACTGACCTTTGATCTTTTATTCAATTTTCATTCTTCTGGAAAGCCCAGAATTGCAGAGGGTGCTCTGACGTTCATGTCAGGGAGGAGGCTGTGATGGTGGCAGTGCTGCCTGCCCTTGCAAATATCACAGGACTGTGCAGGGAGGGGGCTCTGAGCACAGGGTAGGGGGCTTCACAGAGACTTGGCCCTGAAAACAGAGTAGGGGACACTGAGCACAGGAACAGAGCTCAGAGCACAGGGTAGGAGGCTGTGCGTGCAGGGACAGGGCTCTGAGCGTGGGGTAGGAGGCTCTGAGTGCAGGGACAGGGCTCTGAGCATAGGGCCCCTCATTTCTCTTTCTCTTGGTGTTCCTGGAGCAAACTCCTCTGCAGTCACTGCACTCAGGCTGGCACAGGAGAGCAGCATCTCCCCTGGGGCAGGATGAGTGCTGGGCACACTGCAGCTCTGCACCCTCCTCCTGGAACAGCTGAGTAGGAGGTGATGGAAAAAATATGTTTTCCCAAATCCCGGCACTTTCTGCTGCAGCACTTGGCTCTGGCTCCACCTGCATCTCACTGCACAGTGCTGGCCCACTGCCTTTCTCTCACACACACATGATCCCCAGGAGCTGTGGTACCTGCTTCACTCCCTTCCCTCATGCAGCAGCTGCTGCCAACAGCCTGGTGAGGGGCTCCCCATGCCCCCCACAACAGGTTCCCGGTGCTGCCGCTGAGCCACGCACTGCCCACACCCAGCGTCCCAAACCAGAGCCTCGTGCCAGCCACAGGGAATCCCTGGCCGTGCTGAACCAGCGTTTTCCTTGGTCACGTTGGAAACCCATCAGGAGCACAGCTTGGCACCTGCTCATTTCAGTTGAGCTTGGAGAAAGCAAGGAGCAGTGATGGTCTGTGTATCAGGGGTGCATTGGCTCTGCCCTGGTGGGTACCACCTGGATAGGGTGACCCCAGGCTGCCACCCACCTGAGTATGGACAGGTTTGGGTTAGATATTGGAAATAAATTGTTCCCTTTGAGGGTGGTGAGGCACTGGCACAGGTTGCAAAAAGAAGCTGTGGCTGCCCCATCCCTGGAAGTGTTCCAGGCCAGGCTGGATGTGGCTTGGAGCAACCTGGTCTAGTGGAAAGTGTCCCTGCCCATGGCAGGGAGTGGAACGAGATGAGCTTTAAGGTCCTTTCCATCCCAAACCATTTCTGGGTTCTGTGATTCTCTTGCAATCCTAACCCCAGTATTAAAAGGCTGCATCCCACCACAGCAGAACAATGTGGATGGGAAAATGAAACTTAATAAGGAATAATTTGCTCTCTAGGGGAAAAAAATTGCCAAATGGAAGCACGTTGTTGTATTCCCAGCTTATGCTGAGGCAGTCAGTGATGTTGTGGCTCTCACTCACTCCTCATAAAAATGATCCTCCTGAGCCACCAGGTCAGAGCCCTGTGGACCTCCACCACATGCCCTGAGGCTGGCAGAGGGTGTAGGAATCCCAAATGGAAAATCCCAAATGGAAAATTGATTGGAAATGTGTCAATGGCAGCAGAGAGGGAATTCTGAGCCAGGAGTAGTCAAGTGGGACCTGAGCCTCAGGAAGGTGAGTGTGGAGATGTCAATGGCCCCGGGGAGGAGCAGCACCAACAGGTAAGAGCTGAGCAGACCCTGAGCTGTCACATGCTGGATTTTCCCTATTTCCCCCTGCAGAATATCCATCACAGCTCACTGTGTGTGACAGGGGGGACGGGCAAGGAGGGGGCTCAGCTCCAGAGCAATTCTGGGGACCCCACAGGCACTGCTGTAGGTCTCAGAATGCAGTTGGTGGCTCTGGCAGCACCAGGGGCAGGAGGGAGTGTGCCAGTCCCGTGGGTCAGCCCTGGGCATGCAGGGGTTTGCACCCTGAAATGAGCCCATGCAGGAGAGATTTCTGCTGTGCTGTACCGGAGCTGTGCGGTGTCAGAGGTGTGCGGTGTCAGGGCTGTGCGGTGTCAGGGCTGTGCGGTGTCAGGGCTGTGCGGTGTCAGGGCTGTGCGGTGTCAGGGCTGTGCGGTGTCAGGGCTGTGCGGTGTCAGGGCTGTGCGGTGTCAGGGCTGTGCGGTGTCAGGGCTGTGCGGTGTCAGGGCTGTGCGGTGTCAGGGCTGTGCGGTGTCAGGGCTGTGCGGTGTCAGGGCTGTGCGGTGTCAGGGCTGTGCGGTGTCAGGGCTGTGCGGTGTCAGGGCTGTGCGGTGTCAGGGCTGTGCGGTGTCAGGGCTGTGCGGTGTCAGGGCTGTGCGGTGTCCGGGGTCAGGGCGGTGTCAGGGCTGTGCAGTGTCAGAGATGTGCGGTGTCAGAGCTGTGCAGTGTCAGAGCTGTGCGGTG
>NW_008674507.1:0-1465 GCF_000695815.1 Acanthisitta chloris
CTTTTCAGGGTTCATAAGTAAAAGATTCTTATCCATAGCTCAATTAGATTTTGCATGTACATTTTGTGGAGAAGTTCCTGAATCACTGAAACTATGGTCCCAAGATTACTACTAAAAAAGTAATAGCATACATCTGATGTCAACATTTCACAGAATCATAGAATGTTTGGAGTCAGAAGGACCTTGAAGTTCATCTAGTTTCAACCCTCCTGCCATGGGCAGGGACACCTTCCACTAGACCAGGTTGCCTAGGGTCCCATCCAACCTGGCCTTGAAGTGTTCAGAGATCTGCACACTTCCAGCACCTCCACATCTTTGCTGGGCAACCTGTTCCAGTGTTTCACCACCCTCAGAATGAGTAACCTTTTCCTAATATGTTATCTAAACCTGCTGCTGTGTGTTATATTCCCCGGCCCTCGCCAGCTCTCCTGTAGTCACCCTTTAGGTACTGGAAGACTGTTATAAGGTCTCCCTGAAGACTTCTGTTCTCCAGGTTGAACAGCCCCAAGTCTTTCAGACTGGAAGAGGTGTTCCAGCCCTCTGATCATCTTTGTGGCACTCCTCTGGACCAGCTCCAACTGGTCTATGCCATTCTTAAGTTGGGGGCCCCAGAGCTGGATGCCATACTCCAGGTAGGGTCTCACCAGGGCAGAGTAGAGGGGCAGAATCATCTCCCTCAACCGGCTGGTAATGCTGCTGTTGATGCAGCCCAGAATACAACTGTCTTTCTGGGTTGCATGCA
The DNA here is from genome assembly GCF_000695815.1 of Acanthisitta chloris. NCBI lineage: Eukaryota > Metazoa > Chordata > Aves > Passeriformes > Acanthisittidae > Acanthisitta > Acanthisitta chloris. The sequence continues at coordinate 743 of NW_008674507.1, forward strand.
TACATTGCTGGTTCATGTCCAGCCTCTCATCCAACACCATCAACACCAGATAAGTCTGCAGGGGCTGCTCTCGATCTGCCCAGGCTGTATTTGTACTTGGTATTGCTCTGACCCAGGTGCAGGACCTTACACTTGGCTTTATTGAACTTCATGAGCTTTGCACAGGCTGTCTAGGTCCTTCTGAATGGCTTCCCTTTCCTCCAGTGTGTTGACTGCACCACACAGTTTGGTGGGTTTGGGGTGCACTCAGTCCCACTGCCCATGTTACTGACAAAGATGTTAAACAGCACAAGTCCCAATACTGACCCCTGAGGAATGCCATTTGTTTCTGGTCTCCACTTGGACATCGATCTGCTGACTGTAACTCTGAGTGTGACCATCCAAAGAGGTCCTTATCCACTGAGTGGTACATTTCTTGCTACTTGAAAAAGGGTGAAGCATATTTTCAATGTACATTTCTAGCCATTTTTGGCAGACAGCTACATCTTATAGATTGGACTCTGGAGAGTACTCTGTAGATAGCGTAATAACGATTTGTCATGTTTCTCCTGATAGTTCCTCTAATTGATAGTCATTTGCTTGCTAGGAAGAAACCCTCCTAAACATTGTAGTTTCTTTGAAGGGGTAAACCAAGTGACTGTAACAAGCCTGTAGACTTTATCTAACAGATCTTACAAACTCCAGCAGCCAAAAATAGTTGTCCAAATACCCGTCACATCCCTC
>NW_008674507.1:1492-6864 GCF_000695815.1 Acanthisitta chloris
CTGAATTCCAGGTTTAGAGTTTAAGCTATTAGACTTCATGTGTATGGAATGGCATTTGAAAGGCAATATTTCTGTTTTGCCATACTTCTAGAATTACTAATATCAGAGTTTGAGCTGGAGCTTCACTGACATATGAGAAGGCACAGCTAGTAAGACTCTCAGCTTCAAAAAATTATTTTCTTACATGTTCCAGAACAACCCTTGTCTGTCCAGGGGGCACATTGAACGTAACTGCTGAAGTAACAGCAAGAAGCTGCAAGAAAGTGGCTGGAGATGCTTTTGACTACTATGTTAGTTGAGGTTCTGTATCTCCTACTCCTTGATTAATTTTAATCTGATTGAGGTCCACTCATCCACTAGGACAGTCAATTCAACCCTCTGAGTCTAATTATTTTTGAGTGCTAGTAATATAAGGGTTAAGGCTGCTCTTGTAGGCTAATTTAAATCAGCATCACAGTTCCCTGTGATAACTGTTTCACTATCTTCTTGTAAATACTTTGATAAAGTCACATAGATATTTGCTTTCCTGAAAAACTTCCATAATCAATCCCTAAAATACACTGCCAATCACGATTTTTTTATTTATACAAGCAATTAAGATCTCCTTATTTACAAAAACTGTAGTTGCCAATAATTCACATTTCAATTCTACCACAATAAACAGCAACATTTACATCAATTAAAAACAAGTCATTCCGCCATCTATTTTAACATATATGTTGAAACCTAATTAGCCTGTTAAGTCAACCTGATTATATCTTTTTAAATGTCTGTTTTTCTTATTTGCTATAAGTAAGCTTTTAAACACAAAATATAGTAAGCAGCATTTCATCTGAATCCTATCAAACAAAGTTATTGAAGCATGAGTTCTATATAACCAGTGAAGCAGAAGACCATGCTATTACATGGATAAATGCTCCAGAGTTACTGAAGCAACACAAAAACAATCATAGAAACATGGCTTTTGAAACCTCATAAGCAACTCATTTTGGAAAAAAGTGTGTGTGAGTGTATATACATAAATAGACACACACACACACACAGACAAACAGAAGCCATTTGACATAAAATCTCCAGAACAAACACATGTGGATTTGTTTCAAAATAATATTATTTTTCTCACTTAACTCCTCCCCAAAAAAAACAGAAAATGAGGCAGAAATTGACATTATATATCTATAAAATGTTAAAAAGTCCTTATTTTCTTATGTTTTATTATTCTTTTTCACATGTTCAGACAAAGGAGAAATAACAATTCACAACCCACTTTGTGTCTGGAAACAGTGGCCTCACAGTGGCTACAGCAGCCACCATCTTACGAACTCCTCCAGGGCTCCATGGGGTCTCTAATGCAAATCATATTCTGTTACCATTTAGGTTTAGACCCTACCTTCTGGACAGTAAACTTTATGCCCGTATTTGTATGGCATTTTGGCATTTGCACTCCAGGGTGACTGGAGAAGTCTATTGGGTACTTAAGCCAGCATGAACCAGCACCCAATTCCCAGTAGCTGCAGCCACCAACAGGTCCATCACAGAGGTAGTTGATGCCAGTGCTGCGGCTGTTCCAGGTAGTGGATGTGACCAACTGATCTTGAAATCCTCTGTTAAAAAAAAATAAAATAAAAAAGGTGCAGATGTAAACCAATGTGAATTTACATAAAACTATACAGCCAGGTCCCACAGAGGGCTCAATCCTGCTCCCTACATGGATGGGAGCTAAAAGCATCACCAACACCCAGAGCGGGGAAAGGCTGAAAGCCACAGAGAGGCTGGCTGAGCACAAAATATTGCTCTTCTTTATGCAATTCACCTAGCAATGCAGAAGAGCATGCTTAGCAGTCCGCAGCCCTGACAGCCTCTCAAAAAAGGTGCTGCCCATATAAACAGCATTCTCCCAAGGCCTCCATTCACTCATCTTGTTCTTTCTGTTCCCATCTCTCCCTAGCCTATACACATAATTTTTTTCACCACCCTCATCGCAGACTTGCTAGCCTACATCAGGGCAATGTTTGCTCTCTCTCCTCCCATGCACAGGGTGTCTATACACAGTATGGGGCATATCCACCCTGGAGCATATCCCCAACAGTAGACATCAGCACTCACCTCCTCACCACACCACTCCTGGGGACAACATTTTACACCACCACCTCTGGCGAGGGGCACAGCCCGGCAGCTCCACTCTTCCACCCCCACTCGCCAGCCTCTCAGCTATGGGTGGGAGAACTTTGGATCAACCTCCAGAGGCAGGGTCCACTTCTCCCCCACTCACTAGCTCCCAGGATGCTCCAGCCTCCTTAGTAACCAGCATTTGCTGGCATTTTGCAGGAGTGGCACCTCACAGGCAGCCAGGAGCAGATGTTTGAAGCAAATCCTGTTCCCTTTTGTGTGTAGAGCACCTGGAAATTTTTAATTCAAGCACCCCATGATCCCAAAGGGACATGGAGCTCTCCACAGCCACAGGCAGCTAGTGCAAGCCTCAGTGACAGGGGCTGTGGGGGCAGTGGTGGGCCAGCTCTCATCTCAGCCCACAGCCTCCACTGTAAAGGCGAAGGCTATTGTAGCCTTTAGGTCAGTGTCTTTGATCTAAGGTCAGAGGTTTGCCACTTAATGAGTCATTTTTTCTGTGTCTGCAAGTGTTTTCCATTGCACACAGTAAGGCTAACATGAAGCTCATTTGTTTCCAACTGCAAACATTTGTTCATTACCCTAGGCTGATCAGCAGGGTAAAGAACAAACATTTCTGCATCAATGAAATAGGGCAATGAATATATAAATACCTTGGGACTAGCCTGTCTCAACATTTACAATTGTTTTAGTTAAACTGCATTAATTGTCAATTAATCCATGCCTCTATGCAACCAAAAACTCTAATCAGGATAGTCTCAAAGTGAAAGTCTTCCACTTCTTATATTTCTGTTGTTTACTTACTCAAAATTAACAAAGTCAGGCTATCAAGATACACATGTAAAGACACTCTTAGAAGAATTAATCTCTTCAGCCTATGACATTCTCATGGACTCAAAAATTTACCCTAAGCGATGTTTTTCATAATAATAATAACCTAAAAGACAAGTGAAAGAAATCAAAGAATGAAACTAATCTAAGCGTTTTTGCAAGGCAGCAGCTGATACCCATAGCTACCGACGTATCTGCTGCACCACGAACTCTAACATGAGAACAACCAAACCAATCTACAGCAAAAAAAAAAACCAAACGTGTTGGGGGTTGGCGGAAGAGTGAGCAAGTGGTGTAAGATTCTTGAACGTGAAGCTTAGACTTGGAGTAGTTTTCACAAGCAAGTAATAAGCAGCTCAGAAAGATTGTTTTACAGAAAACAGAACTTAATTTAATTAACATAGTGCGAATGTTCTGAGATAATAACCCACTTTTTTACTATGTATTTCTAATGTGAGGTGTTTGTGTGTTTGTTAGTTTTTTTGCAACAGGAGCCTGAGAGATTAATAGTTAGAATAGATTTATACCGGACATTGCTGCCCTCTAGTGACGACACAGGGCAATCAACTGGGGGAAAAGGTTCTGCAAAAGTTTTCTTTGCTCTCAAGATGAAAGTGATCAGTTGGGTATCATTGAACTATTTTATGAGAGTGAAATCTTAGTTAACCTTACCCTTAAAATATCATTTGAGTAAACAAAGTATTTGAATGTAAATAAATACATACATTCTGCTAATGGAATGTGTTGTGCAATAAATGATCAGATAGATTACAATTAGCAATACTTTTGTGTTGCATTAAAACAGTGCATGACAAATGACTGAGAAAAGTTACAGCAAAACCAAGGAAACTATATTGCATGACAACTAGTTCAATGAACAAAATGTTCTAATTTGTCTAGGAAAATTTTCATGTATGTGATGCAGTTTACATTACTGGGCACTTTCAAAATACACAATGTCAGCCATTTCAACAAAAGGCAGTATAAATCACAAATGTACATCATTTTCTTCCTTCCATAAACTGCACATGTGCAGAATTGCCCAATAATTCAGTAGGAGTAAATAATACTATAAGGTTTGCAAAAATTAAAATTTATGTCTTTTCAAAATGTGTATACAACTTGTTTGATACTCCTTAATTCCGTAGTTATAAATTTCCCACATATAGTGACTATTGTTTTTGTTTATCCCATAGATTTTCATTCTGATGGGGCCTTGCCCATATTGCTGAAAATTATACTGTTTCATGCAGTTTCTTGGTGCAAAATCTTAAACCAATTTGTTTCACCAGCAGCAAACATGTTCTTTATGGGGAAGATGATCAGAGCATATACATCCTGATATATAAAGTACTCAACTGCCTAAATTCTAAAATTAAAATATAAGATAAAAGTAAGGAAAAAAATGGGATTTAACAAAATATTATGACTTAATGAAATATTTACAGAACTTGTCTTTAAAGAAAAAGATTGAGGTTAAACCTACTCATACATCTTTAATTCAAAGTTATACAGGCACTTCTGTGCTTCACTGGTTGGGTTTTAAAGCTCCTCATCTAGCTTCAAATGTATTCTTTGGAAGTATAATTTTACCACTTTTATTCAACAAAATCCTATCAGTAGCTAATCACCAAAGATATTTCACACTCTACAGCACCTATTTGTTCCATTCACTGAAAGTGTCTTATTTTGAACTCACTTAAAACCTTGATTTGTCATCATACTTTCTGGGAAAGCCACTACACAGAGGCTGCATGACTCCTATCCTCCCTAGTACTTCATTATTTGTAAATACACTTAAAGAGGAAATAAAAAATATTACAAAAAATAAAAAATACATGAGTATCTCGTTAACAGGCAGAAAAAACTCCCTGTCCATTATGCACACAAAATGATTTGTGTATCTTCCCCACTTAAGACAGATTTTATGTCCATCACAGCCCTTCACTGTTCCAATTATTCATGTTCCTCTTCAAAAAGCACAGCTATTCTGTGAGAACTGTAGGGCTCAAATGGTCCATGAAGTCTTTAGAAAAGACACTATTTATTCCTTAGGACCACCTTGGAACCCAAATCATTCATGCAAATCTTGAAAGAGGATCATTCTGAGACACTTCAATACTCAGATGTTGATGCACATCCCCAAGTAATTACAGAATAGGATAAAAATTGTTACAGTAGCTTTGCCCAAGAACATGATTGAGTGGCCATCCCTGGAAGGATTTAAAAGACGTGTAGATGTGGCACTTAGGGATATGTTTTAGTGGTGACAGTGCTGGGTTAATGGCAGGACTTGATGCTCTTTAGGATCTTTTCCAGCCTAAATGATTCTGTGATTCTGTGTACAAGGTAGCCCAAAGCACTTTGCAATAAAACATTAAAAGTAATTTGAGGGTTTCAAAAGCAAAAGTAGT
>NW_008674508.1:0-922 GCF_000695815.1 Acanthisitta chloris
GCCACTCCATTGTCCCCATCGTGGTGACCCCAAGAGTTGAAATGTGCCTCTTGGTGTGCTCAGGTCCTCCTCAGGTGCCCTCTCACCTGTCCCCAGGTGTCCCCAGGTGTCCCCAGGTGTCCCCAGCCCTCACCTGGCTGCGTTTGTCACCCTCCAGACTGGCCTTGATGTGAGCGTCGTACTCCTGGAACAGGTGGTGATAAGCAGCCTGGAGCTGCACCAGCTTCCTCCTGGGACAGCACAGGGACATCAGGTGGCACCTGTGCCAACACCTGTGTCCCCACAGACACACCTGTACCTCTACCTGTACCACCTTCAGCGGGCACAGGTGAGAGCAGAACTTCAAACGCATCAGGGGATACTGGGGGGACATTGAGGGGACACCAAGAGATGTTCTGAGGTGCCACCACCTCCTCTGTGTCCCCCCATGGTGCCACCTCACCTGTACCTGTACCACCTTCACCTGGCACAGGTGAGATGACATCAAAGACATTAGGGGACATTGAGGTGACACTGAGGGGACACTGAGGGGAGTTAGGAGATATTGATGGGACACCAAGAGATGTTCTGAGGTGCCACCACCTCCTCCATGTCCCCCTATGCCCTCACCTGTACCTGTACCACCTCCCACCTGGCACAGGTGACGCCGCAGCCACCCTGGGGCCCCTGAGGGGTGTCACTCACTTCTCCTCGGTGGCTCCTTGTCTCTCCACCCTCAGTGCAGCCTCCAGGTTTGTCACCTGCAGCCGCAGCTGGTCCAGCTGCAGGGCGTGGGCCTGGGTCACCTCCTCCAGCTGCTGGCACCGCTCGGCGTCCCCTCGGGCCCTGGTGGCACCAGGTGTCACAGGTACCTCTGACCCAGCTGGACCCTCCCTGAGGACACTTCCTGCTCCTCCCTGTCCCACCCAGGTGTCTCTGTGCC
>NW_008674509.1:0-14781 GCF_000695815.1 Acanthisitta chloris
TGGTATGGCATGTATATGTTTGTATTCTACATATCATATCATATATTCATATATACTATGCTGCACATAATATATATACATCATATGTGCTATATATCATATAATAAATGGCATATAATATGTGCTATATATAAGGTGGCATTGTATATATATATCACATATATGCCATATATCATATAAATAATGTATATGGTACATATCATGTATATAATATATATTGTATATATCATACATATAATATATGCCATACATATCATGCAATGTATCATACATGCCATATATCATGTATGTATCACATGTCACATGTGCCATATATGTATCATAATATATGTCATACATATATGTATCGTATCACATGCATAATTTTTAATCATTTTAGCACAAATAACCAAGGACAATTAAAGCAGAAAAGCCTGAAATGCCATTTCCATTTTATTGTGGGCTACATGGAATAAATTTTCAGAGGTAAGTTCTCTGTAATTCAGGTAAAACCAAGAACATTTCAAAATCTTTGGCAGCCACTTTGCTCCCAGATGTTGCTTACATGAGGTGTTCTGACTTTGTCCAATATAGAATCCTTCTGGGTGACCAAAAGGACTAGCATAATGGTGACTTTGCAAAATCCAAAGGGTGAAAGTCAAGCTGCTACACACATATGGAGTGTCTTGTTGTTAAGGTACTATGAATATACCTGTCAGCTTTTAAAACTCTTCAGAAGAAAAAGAATATTAATGTCCAAAAATATTCCTTGTCACTTAAGATGTATGTGTGAAAATACATTATTTGAAAATGCTATGGAAATTTTTCAAATAGCAGAGGAAATCACTTTCACATCACTTGCTCTCCAGAAGTAAAACTTCCAGTGTTTGAACAGAAGTGATACAGCTTGTAATTAATGACAGAATAACTTTTGTTTTTCAAAAGCTTAATCTGAAAAGAGTGAGACATCAGAGAGGTCCAAGTCCATTAAGAGAAGTAGGATCTTTGATTTTTTTCAGAATGGCTTTCACTCTGCAAACCCTGAACAGGGCAGATTGCATTGATACTCATGTATTGCAACCCTATGACCGAACTATACTTGTACAGGGGAGAGAGGGTGTGCTTACACTTGGCGTGTCAGCACTGCTGTTATCCTGATGATCACACTTGAGACCTAAGTTGTCAGTTGGTCGTGGAGTGCTGAGCAACTGGATAGACTTTTAGCCTGTGTGCAGCTGAGAAATAGAGAGCACCACTGAAGGCTGTTAGGTGCTGTCTGCAGGTGGTGCTTAAATATATGGAAATTCTCCATATGTACATGTTCAAATTGAATCATATTTGTACCAGTGGAGAAAATGTTAACATTTGCACCAGTACTTATTTTGTGTTGTAAAATCACTGATTTTCTTGATGAAAAACAATTCTCTCTAATTATCTGTTTACCTTTTTCCAGCAAGTAGGTTCTGAAGTGTTGAAGTACTCATTTCTAACTTAGAATATGGGTAGCTTTAGAGTGCATTAATTTTATCACAGCACTGAGCCAGTGGAAGAATAAACATGTTTATTTTCATATGACTGAGCGATATGTTTGCATGACAGAACAGTATAAATTATACAGAATATACAAAGAGTTTTTAATAAAATATATTATTGAAAATAAAAACAAAGAAGCTTTAGTTTGGCCTTTAGTAGTAAAAATAGGTGACATATATTGTGTAATATAAATACTTAAGGCTCGTGGGTTTTTTTTCTTAGGGTACAACAAACCTTTCCAGAATGTTTTTCATGCTCCAGATACAAAGGGAAATTGAAATACAATGCAAGGTGGATAAAAGAGTAGCAGGCTAATTAGGTGCTGCAGAATAGTGTTGACAGGTTGATAGATCCGTTCTAGTGGAAGTGCTTTTGCTGTAGTGCCCACTATGTAACTACTTGTAATAAAACAAAATGACTTTTACACTTCTTGCATTAAATAGACACACACACACATTTTCTTTCATCTATCCCTGCTCATGCTATGCCAGAAACTTCTTCACATGCTGGAAGGACCTACCTTTGTAGCCAGGGAACGTGCTGTAGGAGGGCTTGATGTTCAAGGGGTTTGTGTTTACATGTGCCATTCCTGGCTCATCTGGTTCCCTGTTCTGTTTTTCTGTCATCTTCTTGGAAATAGTGCTTTCCTGCTAGCTAAAAGCTGCTTAGAACAATGGGAAGCCTGACTGGAGAAAAGCTGGGTAAATGGGATGCTTTTGCCTTGTTATGAGACCAAAGTGGAAGTTTCCACTAATGTTCCTGCTGGTATTGATGTTTGCTCTATGTGAGTAGTGTCAGAGACTCACTGATGTGCTCCTATGCTTAGGAAGGCTGAATTCAGTTGGTTCTTGTTCTCTGCCACCTCTAAGACAAAAAACAGAATAAACGTTCGCCTCAGGGTAACTGGCAGCACTTCCAAGCACTGATGTGCTCTGAAACCTTGCCTGTGTACTTCTGTGGGAGATCTGTCTTTTTAATAGTAATATTTGCTTTCAAAAAATACGCTGATCACTCTCTTCCCACAGAAAATCTGAAGATGTCTGTGGGTGGTCACACCAATACAACCGCCTGGATTTATAAATGGTTTTAATTGTAAAGGCTTTGTTTGCCCTTCACATGGATATTCTTCTGAACTGCCTGTATTATACAGTTGCAATGGAGACAGTGCTCAATTAACAGCTTGTTTCGAGTTCATTGAGCTGATATCCCCACAGGTCTCTTTTAAGTGCATCTCTTTGTCTTGTCTTGCAGCATTTAGCAGTCAGTCAGAGACCTTCAGAAATCGATGTGTTGCTGTCACTGGGCTGCTTTGGCTTTTCTCATTGCTTGGATGGTTGTGTGGTGGGTTGACCCTGACTGGATGTCAAGTGCCCACCAAAACTGCTCTATCACTCTGCTCCTCAACTGGACAGGGGAGAGAAACTATAATAAAAGGCTCCTTGGTCGAAGAAAGGACAGGGAGAGATCACAAACTGATTACTGTTGTGTTCAAATCAGACTCAGCTTGGGGAAATTAGTTGAATTTATTACCAATCAAAATCAAAGGATGATAATGAGAAGTAAAACAAATCTTGAAAACACTTTCCCCCCACCCCTCCCTCCTTCCCAGGCTTAATTTGATTCTTGATTCACTATCTCCTCCCCTGCAGCAGAGCAGAGATGGGCATGGAAGTTACACTCAGTTCATCACCTGTGATTTCTGCCACTGCTTCCTCCTCAAGGAGGGAAATCCTTCCCCTGTGCCAGTGTGAGGTCCTTCCCACAGGAGACAGTGCTCCATGAATTTCTCCAACCTGGGTCATTCCCACAGGCTGCAGTTCTTCAAAAACTGCTCCAATGTGGGTCCCTTTCCACAGGGTCACAAGTCTTACCAGTAGATCTGTTCCAGCCTGTGTTCCTCTTTCTGCTGGTCCTGCCAGGAGCCTGTTCCAGTGCAGACTTCCCACGAGGTCACAGTCTGTTTTTGGGCATCCACCTGCTCCAGCCTGGGGCCCTCCACAGCCTGCATGTGGACACTCATGGGCTGCAGGGACACAGCATTCCCCTGCTGCTGCAGGGGAATCTCTGCTCTGCCACTTGGAGCACTTCCTCCTCCTTTCTCACTGACCTTGGTGTCAGCAGGGCTGTTCCTCTCACATATTCTCACACCTCTCTTCTCTGAATGCAATTACTTCTGCAAAAACCTTTTATTTTCCTTCTTTCAATATGTTACCCTAGAGCTGTTCCTACCATTGCTGATGGGCTCAGCCTTGACCAGCTGCAGGTCTGTCCTGGAGCCACTGGCATTGGCTCTGCTGGACATTGGGGAGGCTTCTGGCAACTTCTCAGAGAAGCCACCCCTGTAACCCCACTGCTACCAGAACCTTGCCAGGCAAACCCAGTCCCTGGATTCCAGGTGCCCACCAATCTGCTCTACCACTCCCCTTCTCAGCTGGACAGGAGAGAGAAAATAAGACGTAAAACAATGTGTAGGTCGAGATTAGGCACTTTACTTAAGCAAAAGTGAAAGGTTACACACACACAAGCAAAGGAAAAACCAAAGATTTAATTCTCCACTTCCCATCAACAAGTGACATCCAGCTCCTTCCCGGGAAGCACAGCTCCAGCACATGTGGCAGTTGCTCCAGAAGGCAAATGTAAATAATGAATGCCCCCCCTTCCTCCTCCTTTCTTAGCTTTGATATCTGAGTCAATGTCATAGGGTATGGGGTATCCTTCTGGTTAGTTTGGGTCAGCTGGCCTGGTTGGGTCCCCTCCCAAGGTCTTGCCCATCCCCAGCCAGCTGATGGGGGTGGAATGTCAGAGGGACAGTGCTCAGCAGTACCAACACCCTGGTGTGTTATCGACACCTCTCCAGGTACCAGTGCAAAGCACAGCACTACAGAAGCAGCTGTGAGGAACATGAACTCCTGTCTCTGACCCAATACAGGTTGTTATCATCAATTGTCTTTATTTGTCTTCATTCCTAGCCAGTTTTCCTTTCTGCTTCCTTTAACAAACAATGCCTTCTGGATTTCTTTATGGCTTGCTTAATCTAGTTTAAGATTCCAGGTATTTTTATACTAGGTAAACAAACAAGCTTACTCTTTCATACGCATCAGCAATTCTGTGTGCTTTTTGCAACTTTGACCTTTATTAATTATCAAATGACTGAGCCCTGCAAAGAAACACACTGATGTTTCAGTTCTGGTTTCTACCTCTTGATTTCCCTGAAGAAGATTATCACTTCTTCTGCTGAATCTTGCCCTCAACTCTGAGCATATTTTGCCATCATCTTCATTTGGAGAGCCCTTTTGGGACAAAGTTGTAGGCATTTTGGGAGCCAGGTACAGTGTAGATGCCAAGCCTGGTTATGAACCTTCCAGGAAGGATATGTGGAACTTGGTGCCCACAATGTTGCAGTTCAAAGCTAAAAGCCTGATTAACTAAGTGTTATCTTAAGTGTGATTTTTCTTAAATACTGTTTTAATCAGTGCTGCGCTTCAAGGTGAATTTTCTTTTTAGACTGAGAGAGATTTCTGTAATTTTGAGTGGCCTTCCCAATTACTGTTAATTACCTTATAGTACAAGGAAGATGATTAATTGCATGACTAGCTTTGGAAATTCATTTGTTCAAAATGGCCTTCAGAAGCTGCTATGGTTAGAGCTTATGAGCATAATGAAATTGCAGTTTTACCCTTTTGTTTGGCATTTTCAGTATACAATTGAGGTAAAGACAGCAGTTGGGGGGGGAGGGGGAAATGACCCAAAAGCATCCCAGGAGCAAAAATGGTTCTTAGCTAAAAATGTACCAGGTTAAGAACAAGGCCTTCTTTAAACTGAGTTTTTGTTATTAACTGGGTGGTGTTACAAATTGATAGGGTTTCTGAGCTAGTGTGATGTACCTTATCAAAGAAAACACAAATTTTAATCTATATAAACATCAGTCTAATCTAAATTATTTCCTTACTTCTTCAAAGTAATTGGTGTTTCAATAATATTTCATTTTCTGAGTGCATCTTTGAAATAAGTGTTATGATCCAAGCTTTATTAAAAGATATTTCTAGCTTCCTAATCACAGACTCTCAAGTTTCTTCCATATTTCTCACAGGACAAGTGATAACATGACTTGCTCCAAGAGAACACTGAGAAGCTTGAAACTATTTATTGGAAAGTTGGATGTAAAAGGACATACCAAATTAGTAGTGGCACAGCAGAGGCAGATCAGCATCTTTGTAAAGCAAGAATAAGAGAATGTTAAACTGGTCCAATAGCATTTACTATTTATTTACAGCTAATCAATAGAAGTCATTGAGCTATGAGATATCCATGCTGATAAGAACTCCAGAGAAGAGCACATATTTATTTAAACAATGAAATAGCTGTGTACTAATTTCCTGTTATGATTTTCCAGGAATTAATTTTTTTCTTCTAAAAATTCTGCCTCATTAGCGACATATAGAAAAATTCACCTCTAAGACAAACTTCTGCTCGTTCCCCTTTCAAATCTCTAGCAGTGACTTCTGCAAAACAAAAAGTGGATTTGACCTATGACCGATATGATCTTGTAACCTACTGAAATACAGTAGAGCCTTCTGATAGTGCTACTAGTAAGCAGAAAACTAGGGTGATAAACTGAGCTTCTAGCAGTTGTAGCAAGGTGTAATGGTACCTGGAAGAAGGAAAAAACAGAACCAGCCTAAAAAACCCAAGCCCTGTTGCAGTTCCAGTGATTAGTGTAATGTTTTGTGACTCATGCATGTGGAATATTGTTCTGGCTTTTGAAAACTATGTAAACCATTCTTTGGGCAGATAACTTCCTTTAATTGGTAAGTTTACAATGCTTAGGAAATTTTCAGTGTTATGGCCAGGACAATCAAATTTTTTCCATTGTATTAGTGCAGAATGGATGAAATGCTAAATAAAAATAAATCATATCCTTGTGTGAAATACCTTGGATTGGTTAAGCCTCCTTAGTAGGGCTGTGCTTATTTGCTGCATTTTACATTTGCAGCAAATCCAGGTTATGTTCTTACAGCAGAACTTCCTCACAACGTATTTAGAAGTTTATTTAACTTAGGCTTACATTTAAGAGCTACAGTAGCTACAACAGTTGATGCACTGACTATTCAAGAGCCCTTGGAAAAGTGAAATGCCTCCTTTATCATTGTTATGGTTCCTGAATAGGACAGTAATCCTAGATGGTAATTACATGACACAAATTACACCAAACCATGCTGCAGTCTGTGCTTGCCATTTTAACTCATGCAGAAGTCCAGATATCAAAACATGAGGATTCAGGGGTAAGGGGCTTGGCCAATATAAATTGTTTGAAGAGGAAAAACAGAACAACAAGGAGAATACAGTGATATATGACCTCTGCTGAAATGCCACAAACCAAAGCAATTATGTTTAATAGTGTAGAAGACAGTTATTACCAAGGAAAATGAGGAATGGACTGCTGACTTTGATTTTTGGCTACAAAGGATTACGTGTCTATGAACTTAGAGAGGATGCAGTGATAGAGAAGGATTTTAGAGCACAATAATTATTCAGATTAAAATTCAGGAACAGGAGGGGGTTCTTCAGAAATTATCTGATCATTCCTATTCCCACCATTTTAGCTGGAGGGACTAAGTAATGATTTAAGTAGCTGAAAGAAGTAGAAGATTGGAAGGAGCAGACTAAGGTTACACAGGAGAGGGGAAGTCATGTCTGTATCTGGCTACTATTCCCTTACTTGGACAAGCCCATTTTCCATTACACTGTCATTCAGTTTTTGTCTCATTAATAGGAGATAGAAATATCTCATTTCTATCCTTTGCCTTTTAAAATAATAGCTATATTTCCCCTAGAGTTGTCCAGATAAGTCTCTGTAAGTTGTCATTCCAGACAAGTTTGAATTCTTTCTCCATATCAGACCTCTTTATGTGGAGGAATAGTGGAATTCATGTTTGTAACCTGTAGCTGAAGTGGGTTAATTCTAAAGATAAAAAGACCCTCTGCTCTTGTCAGACTCCATTAGATTCAGCTCAGCTACATTTGAGCTCTAAGGATTTTACAATTCAATATATTTTGGATGTAGTGTACTGTCCCAAGACACAAAATTGATTGTCTGTGCTATGTGACTTCATCCATACTGATAAATATATTATGTAGTGGGCTTCAAAGGCCTTATGGTTAGTGAAAAGAAAATCACTGCAGAATGAGCATCTGTGGCAGCTGCCAAAGGGATTATATTTTTATTAGTCAAGGGTACAAAAATGTTACAATAGAGACAATGTTTGGGAACAGACCTTGAAAATGCATTGAGGTACTAGGATTAAAATAACACTCTGCTCATAAAATTTGCATGCATATTGTGTCCCCCCTGCTTTAGATGCTGTAGCACCAGCTGGTTATTTTGGTCATATGTTTTATGATTTGGTTTTATGAGAAGTTTTCTGTGTTCCCCATTCAAGTGCAATAGCTAAAACTATCTGTATTACAGGATAATAAAATCACTTACCAAATGTAACTAATTTCATGTTCCTAAAACACCCCAAAGATTGGGTCATGAGGAGCAGACTGTGAGAAACTCTTCCCTGTATGAATAAGGGGTTCTTTATGTTGATTTTGATGAGGTAGTGCATGTGCTGTTGTATTGTTGCAGAGAGGAAATACAGTTATTCAGACAGAATTTCCTGAAACAAAGCATCTAATTTTTAAAATGCTTCTTGTGATTTAAAACTCTACATTCTTATTTTGCCTCTTTAACATGTCCAAACTGTGACCTGTTCCTCACTTCTCTCAGTGTGGAGATTAAGAATGACCCTTCAAAGATATCTAAGCTTGTTTTCTGCAGGGATGATTTAAAGTGAAGTAAATTGATGTGTGTATTTAATTATACACAGGTCAAATAATTTTCTTTTAAGTTGTTTGGGTCAGAGACTTTATAGGTGTATCTCAAAGAGATAGAGTCTGGTATCTAGTTCCCATCAGACAGTGGTGAGTTATACTTCTGACTGCCACTTTCCAACTTTACTAGTACAGAAGGCATCATTATCATAGAATCATAGAATTTTAGGGGTTGGAATGGCCCTTATAGATCATCTAGTCTCAACTCCCTGCCATGGGCAGGGACACCTCCCACTAGACCAGGTTGCTCAAGGCCTCATCCAGTCTGGCTTTCAACACTGCCAGAGTTGGGGCATCCACAGCCTCCCTGGGCAACTTGTGCCAGTGTCTTACCATCTTCACAGGAAAAAAACTTTTTTCTAATATCTAACCTTAACTTCCACTCCTTCAGTTTGAACCCATTGCCCCTTGTTCTATCATTGCAGTTCCTAACAGAGTCCCTCTCTGGCTCCCTTGTAGGCTCTTCAGATATCAAAAAGTTGCTATGAGATCTCCATGCAATCTTCTCTTCTCCAAGCTGAACAGCCCCAACTTCCTCAGCCTGTCAGGCTTGTAATGGTTTGTAATGACTAGAGGGTTGATCATCACTAAATCGTGTGCAGCAGAATTCCCTAGCCATGCTCTCCCTTGTATGAAAATCATTTAAACATCAAGTGAGTTTGTATTCTCCTAGGTAATGTTCTCTTTTCCTAACCTGGCCAGTTTCCACAAGGCATTTTTAATCGGTGTTTCCTGTTTAAGGCATTAGATCTAGAAACTTGATATACAGTTCTCAAGTCTGTGTATTCTTCCTTTATGACTGTAACTGCTCTGTGCATCAGCTTCTTCTCTGTAAACTAGAAATAGTGCCACCTCTCCACTCAGCTTTTTTTTTTTTTTTTTTTTTTTTGCCAATTTACTTAGACTCTAAAATATCTGGGAGAAGAAACTCACTGCATGACTGCAATATTGCTTGCTACTAATAGCTTTGCTGTGTTGCATATATGATGAATGCTGTACTTTGCTCCTTACTTATGAATTATTTGGTCTTGTTAGGTTCTGTTCATGGTATTCTATATACTGGTGTCTAATGTAAATGAGAAATGAATGCCACTTTCAGAGGAATCATTTCAGAAAGTTCTGTCAAATTGTTCTCCGTGTACTACTGTAATTATAGGCATCTAAATGGAAAGTGTTTCAGGTGGAAGCCATTTCTTAGGGCTTTATGGAGCCAAAGTGAGGTGTTGGTGGCTCATGATTAAGTTCACAGGTGCTATTGTCTTACTTGGAACAGTGGGTTACAAGCTGTGTGTTTGATGTATGCCTGCCCACCGAGCTTATACAAATAAATATTAAATAAAGGAAGTTGCTTCTAAATGAACCATGCTTTCCATCTGCCATTAATGCTTCTGGTACCTTCCTGTATTTTTGCTCAACTCCACTGGGTGCAACGAGGAGGTGTTTGATGCTTGACCCACGGGAGGTCAACAGAATTTCTGTGGAATTCTATACAAGTCTTTTCATGTTGCTTCTCTCACACCTACCTCCGTGCACAGCATAAAATCTGCAGAAACCCCAAGCCAGGCATAAAATAAGCAGGTTTTAAATCTTGTAAAACAAAGGATGTGAAAAAAAGTTGGGGGCATGTGATGTCACCACCAACAGCACAGCTTTGTTTTACCTGGTTTTCCAGTTCCAAAAATGCACACTGAAAAAAAAAAAAAAGATAACTTGTTGAAAGCCACTTTTCTGTAGCTCTGCATGCCTTTTCTCCTTCTGCTTGGCAACCTCCACACCTGCTGTTCTGACTACTAAAAATTGTCCTTTCTTTTGTCCTGCAAGTTTTTCTGCCTAAGAGGAGAGGACAAAGGATTCACTAGCACTTTTCTTGGTTCTTCTGCCTTGCAACTCCCAAAATTAAGTTCTTGTTAACAACTCAGTGTTCTTGGGGTTCCAAAGTTTAGGTTTTTTATTAAGGGCTATGAGCTAGGGTGGTTGCAGTAGTACAGTCAGGTACTAGTGTTAAAATCAGCTTTTTGTATTTGTGAAGTGTATAGCAGTGCAGAACAGCATTTTCTACTGGTGTGTTTAATCGGAATGAGGCAAAAGAACAGGTGAAAGGAAGTTACTCCCACTTGCCACCATACATTTTTTCTTTCCAACATTTGCTGGTTAAGGCTCCCACAGTTTCCTTTTTCCTTAGCTGGTGCAGTGACAAGTCCTTATCCTGTTGTAGTCTGCTTTAAGAACAGCCTTCATTTGTGATGTTCCTGAGAAACATTTCAGTATATGAAAGATTTGAATATACCATTGCAGGTGTTTTAAGGAAGAAGGCAAATTCCTTTGGACTTGATGATCCTTGTGGATCCCTTCCAACTCAGGACATTCTGTGATTCTGTGGTTTCTTACTTTACTCTCATGGTTGTTTTTCATCATTGTCTTTAATGAGAGGATGAGCAAGATTTGACCAAAATGTTTTCTGGAATCCAAAGAGTTATTTCCCCCTTAAGGGAACACTGATGGCTAGTTCAGATTTCTAAAGCAAGGAAGTCTTGCCTTTTGAACAGATTTTTTACAAGAGCCAACCCATCCCATTAACAACATCACCACAAGGCACATGGACTCGGTGCAGAATTTTGCTGGTTCACCCTGAGTAACTATCTGGGCCATTTTGCTGCTCCTGAGCCTTGTTGCTGCCAGCACTAAGGGTGTATTAACATTCCTCTGTAGTATAAAGACAGCTGAGCTGGTTCTAGATGAACCAGCTTGAGTAGTGGAAGCTACAGGGTAGATGAGCCTACACATAAATCTGCTCTGGGACAGCCTGTGTGCTTTTGGTTCTCCTTTGGAACTGGCTCTCAGTGCACACTGAGATGTTTTCCTTAGGAAAGTTGGAATAATACTTCCAAAATACTTGTAGTGCAGATCCATCTATGTCAGATAAACTACACATTGTGTTGGCAGAGTTCAATGATCCACATGAGGAAAAAACCCCAACAAGTACTTTTGCTAGTTTAACCACAATTGGCAGCTTTTCCCAGCACTGCTACATTAATCAGGGGTTTCACCCTTTCCTGATTTAGCTGACTGTGCCAGCAAAATTAGCTGGTTTTCCCATTGCAATGAGTCCTGGTTTTAAAATGTTCTAAATAGCATAGTGACATTTTTGAGCAGGAACAGAAGCTATCATTTCAATACTTGCTGTCCAGAAAGTAATTTTAAAGCCTTTTAGAAAGGACTAGCTCTAGTGCTGTAAGACAGGGCATGCTTAAGGTAATAACTTTGCAAGGATTAATGTCTAGTGGTCAGCCAGAGCTAAAATACAACTTGGTACCTATACAGGGGCTTGGAATGTTTCACTGGATTGCAAAGGAATGGAGTATTAATTTGTATTTGTAAAAGGAAACATCCTTTCTAAAGCTGATGGAAAGAGAAAAGAAGTATTTATGAGAATTCTGAATTCCTTTGAATTTGAAATGTTTAAATTATTGTGTTTTTCTGAGTTGACTTTAGTTTTTGCTGAACTTACTCCTCACACAGTTTTGCTTTTGAACAAAATAGTTTTTGAAACTGTTTCACCAACGCAGAGTGACTGAGGGTTAGAAACCAATCTGATTAGATACAGATGTTGATTAATGATGTTCAAGAATGTGAGAATGAAATAAAATGTAGATGTCACAGACTTTGCACGGGAAGGTTTATTTTTCAGGAGAGACCATTTTTAAAGAAAAAATGGGTCTAAAATGTTCCCTTAGAAACTACAGGTAGTTCTTAATTTCTGTATGTACACAGCTGACTACATCCTGCTGCAACCAAAAATTTACTCACATTTACTTTTTGCTAGATAAATTGTTGCCATATTGCTTTTACCTCAAATGGATAATAAAAATCCACTAGCCAGGTTTACTGCCCTGTTTATAGGTACACATATTCTCAGGTTTTAGAGCTGTGCTGTAATGCAGAGATGAGCGATTAGATTTGGGAGTTTTTTAAAACTTGGCTGTTATAAACCCCCTAATCTTACTATCAAAACTCCTTTTATTTCTCAATAACATCTTACAATTACTTGAGCACACTTTTTCAAATAAACTAGTAGAAATTACATTATTAATTTAAGACTTGGTAATATTTTAAATTAAAGTACACTTGCTATGGTTCTATACTGGAAGTAGCTCAAAAAACACCACCAGAAGTTTCCCTAGAGAAGAGCTTTGCATTTCTTAGAAACTTCAGAGAGAACTTGATTAACAAGAGAGATTTGAAGTCGCTTAAAAGTGTATCCTGACTAGATCTTAAGCTCTCAGAAAATTATTACAAAACTGTATATGTTTCCTTACCCTTCCTGACTCATGGGAGACCAAGAGCATTCCTAATTTCACAGTCAAAATTCACTTGTTTCAGATTACCTTGTTCCATAAACAGACCAGGCTTGATTGTTTCATTGTTTTTATTAATTCATTTGAGCTCACGGAGATGACTGATGGTAGATGTGGTTGTATAAAATGACTCAGCTGCCTTGTTTGACTCAGTTATCCAGGTATACATCTGAACTGAGTTTGGTTCACTAAAAATAAGGGTTCTGGATGACTACAACAGACCTTTGTCAGCTGCCTACACTCACTCTGATACAGTACATGCAAATGAGAATATACAAATATTTTAGTCTCTTAACGAAACTCAGTGGTTCAGAGCATTAGGGGAGGTTGTAGCTCTTGGCTGCAGAATGAGTTTTGCTTCTGACAAGTGATAAAGTTGCCACTAACTTGTAGCTGAAGTTAGTTATCAGTGTCAGTAAATCATCACAACTGCAGCTGTTATTTTTACAAAGCTGACTGTCTCCCCAAAGTAATTTAGGTATTTTTCCCCAAAATGAGGTCTAATGCATTACAGTGAAGGGCCAGTTTCAGGGCAGACAACAATCTAGAATTTTCTGACCCTCATCAGCAATAAATCTAGGAAATCATACATTTATCCTATCAAACACAAATACATAATGATTCACACAAGAAATTGATCAACTGTTCATCAGCAATAAATCTAGGAAATCAAACATTTATCCTACCAAACACAAATACATGATGATTCACACAAGAAATTGATCAACTGAAGTTTATTCACACTATAGCTGCATAATGATTAAATCTTTAATATCTTTAGTGCTACAGCTACATAATGATTAAATCTTTAATATCTTTAGCTGTGCTATGGAGACAGTTTGGAATTTGAATGTCAATAAAGATTTTGTGTTACCTTATGGAAGTGTCTCATCAGTTAAACTTTGTGATTATAGGATCTGAATGCACCACTGGTTCTCCAAAATTAATTCTCTTGTAATAAAGGGATCTTACAACTTCTATATCAGATTCTGCTGCACATTGTACCTAGGGTAGGAACTGTTCAAATCCATTTCCAATTTGGATGCATATGATGTGCCTTGGGATGTGGGGGTGTGACAGGTCACAATGGCTGACTAAATGTGTTGGTGAAAAGGGAAAGGGGTAAAAGAGGCAGAAGATGAATAAGTGGCTTTGACAGTTGGCAGTTGTAGCATGTGCAGGTTTCTTGGCCTCATCCTATTTATAGCAGCTATAGACTGCTCGAAGTGCACAATGTGGTCTTCAGGCTGTACTTATGAACTATGTTTTTTAGGATTCATGGATGTTGTCTCTTTATAACTGTTTGTAGAATGGGTAAAATAATAAACACGGAGGTGTGAAATAAAACAAAGTAGTTCATATTTTCAGGTTTAAAATTTAGAAACTAAGGGAGAAGAATTTCATGTCCAAGATAGTGTAATATAAACTTGGTCATCTTTAGCAGTACTAAAACCCTAACTGCAATACTTTATCTACAGTTGTGTAGAGACTCGCACATGCTTAACTTAAAGCATATGTGTAGTAAGATCTTTTTAGGGCAGAGACACTGAGTAATGTTAATACTTCACAATAATCCAAAGGGTTTTCTACCAGCAGTTCCTTTTCATAGGTTGCTTCAAGTAAGACAACTGTCAACTGAAACTAGTATCTGTTTTTCATAAACATTTTCTTGAGGTTATTGCAGTGTGAAACCACATGTTTTCTTAATAATCAGGTTTTCTTTCATGCCAGTTATATTGCTGCCTTTGTAATATGACTGTAATTTCATTGTAATAGCATTCATGAACACATACTGGATGCATTTTTAAGCCTGCTTTAATGTGAGAAGTGAACAGAGCTGGACTAGGAGTTAGGTTTGGATCACAGCCTTCTCTTTTCCATCTAATTTTAAACAGCTCTCTCAACCACTATGATTGTCTCAGCTATGTTATTCATCCTCTTACTGCTGCCACAATGCAACCAGTGTTGTCTGTTGCCTTCTGATGAGCAAATAGGTTGAGAGGAGGCCACTTCCCTGCTGGTGATCCTCCTTTTCCCA
>NW_008674510.1:0-2132 GCF_000695815.1 Acanthisitta chloris
TAGAGAGTCAGTGCAAGATTTTCAGTGGTGCTGAGCACCTCGTAATCCCACCGAAATCCATGGAGAAAGGGTTGGTGTGTCAGCCCGCGCTGTAGGAGAAGTACAGGAGAGGGGAAAGCAGGATCTGCATCAGGTTGGTTATCCTGTGTCCATCCGCTCCCTCCCCGGGGCCTGTGACAGCAGGGGACAGGATGGGACCATGGGCTGTCACTGGAGGCTCCAGTACTCTGTAACCCAGTGTCTGTGTAAGAACAATGAATGTTAACACGGTAAATTATTATGACATTAAAAAAAGACCACAAAAAAACCCCAAATGCTCTTTATCTGCAAACTGTTCATTGCCAAGAGGGGAAAAATCAGGTGAAGGTGACCACCAGCAGGGGACCAGCCCGAGGAACGGGGAGGTGAGGCATCCAGCCACAGGGAATGGCCCTGGAGGAGGAGCTGCTGGGAGCCCACTGGGAAGAGGTGGCTGCAGCAGCCCAGGAAGCAGGTGACACTTACCCTCAATCCAGAAGGAAACCAGTGAGGCTGCAAGCTAAGACATGAGCAGCAGCAGCAAATCACTGCATAATATACACACTTTATTTATGAATTTGTATGTATACAGACTTTCTATACACACATTACCTATATAATAAAAATGTACATGTGTATACATGATTGTATAAATATAGAACTGTAGAAATCTTAGAACTGATCCTGTCTATTCACAGCAACTCCTCCCATGGGCCCTCGTTGTTCCAGCAGCTGTCATTTGAGGCTTGGGCAAAACGGGCAAGTGTCATTCGTGTTGGTTTGTGCCCAGAATTTGATGCACTGCAAGAGAGAATTAGTCAAGAGCCACTGGCACAACCCAAAGACACCACCCATCATTGTCCACAGCAGAGCTGCTGTTTTCAGGGATGGTTTCCTTGGCTCCCTGCAGCCTCCAGCACAAGGTCTCTGTGAGGAGTGAGCCCCTGTCACCCTTCCAGGACCATCAAGCCTTCAACACAAGAGTTTCCTTTTCCTCAAGGGGTCACTGCTGGAGGCCCCAGAGCTGTTGGGACAAGGGGTTTGCCCACACAGGTGAACCACTGCCAGACCCATGGGATAGGCAAGTCTCCTCCTCTTCCCAAGAGCCCCTGGCTTTCCCTTGCCCTGTGTTCTAGATCCTTCCAGACTGTCCTGCTCCAGGGTCTAACCCTCCCAGCAGTGAGCACAGGTTTGGGGACAGCCTGTTCCTAAAGCCACCACCCAATGGCCACACAGGGTGGCTCAGCCAGGAGTACAGCAAGGGGGGAATGACAGGATGCAGGGAAGCTGTTTATCAATTATACTTTTCTCCTGGCAAGGTGTCAGCACAACAGGGACTGGGGAGGGGAATCAGCACTTGGAAAGATCAGGAGGAAGCCCCAAGCAGTAGGGAACACACTCACCTCCTTGTGTAGCACGTGTGAGCAGGCCATGGGGTGAAGGTCACCAGGCTGCACGAGCTTCTGGCACATCAGACACAGCTTACAGGCAGCTGGGGTCTGGGATGAGAGCAGAGCAGGCAGGGCAGTCAGACACTCAGCTCTGGTCACGTATTCCAGCTGCAGCCTGGGGCCACAGGCTGCCCAGTCCCATTAGAGCCACCAACACATCTCGTGGCCATTGCCCTCTTCCCCAATGTCAAACTCAAAGGATCTGTGCCCCTAACCCTTTCCTTCACCTCACCACCCTGAGCAGCTGCATAAGGAGAGAGCTCCCAGCTCCACAGGCTCATCCCTCCAGCCACTTCCCAGCCAAGTTCCCTCCCTCCCTTCCTTTCCAAACAGCCTTACGTGTGACGCTGTTCCAGGGTAAGCGACCTGGGCTGGGGGCAGGAACATGGGGGTGCTGATCTGAGGCAGTGGAGCAGAGAACATGGGGGCCCTGATTCGGCTGAGAGGCTGCAGCAAGGCAAAGGAGGCACATCAGAACAGCCCAGGAGGAAAAGACCCAAGAGTCACCCCGGGGAAAAATGCTCCCTGAAAGGGGAGCCCAGGGGACAGCCCTGACACACAGCCCGAGCTCTGTGGGGAACCAGGAGCAGGCACAGCTCTCTCTGCTCCCCCCGCAGCAGCCCCCACGCTGTCCCACCTGAGCCCCAGCTGCTGCTCGCTCCT
>NW_008674510.1:2142-2814 GCF_000695815.1 Acanthisitta chloris
CAGCTGGTTCAGCTCCTCCATGGTCAGGCCAGCCATGGTCCTCCGAGCAGTCTTGATCTGCTGCAGGATGTTGGTGAGCTGGGCCCTGTGGACAGCAGCCTGCTGAGAGCTCGCAGCAGCCCCCACGGCCACCCCAGCCCTGGGAAGCTGTGGCACCATTGAGGAGTGTGTGCTCTCAACTCTCTACCCTCCGAGTGAGGTGAATCACAGGCCGAAGAGCTTCTCTCCCCAAAGCCCTGGGGAAAGAGCAGGAAGCCCCCAAAGACAGGCAGGGGCTCCTGGCTGTGCCCAGCTATCCCTGCTGTCCTTCAGGCAAAGCTCCAAGCCATTCTCACTCCCAGCACTGTGCCAAACCTGACGGAGGGCACCAGCCTTTGTTCCTCAACTTTAGCCTTCGTTCCTCACCTTCAGCCTTTGCTCCTCACCTTCAGCCTTCCCTTGCTTCCCCCAGATGCCACACATACAGGAGGAGCTCCCCCTCCCCTGATCCCAGCTCCCATCCCACACACAAGCCCTCACTGCCCAACACTTACTTGTTGCACTGTGGAAACCGAGTCAACAGCTTCTCCAGCAGCTTTTCCAGCTTGTCTGCTGGCTGCAGCCTGTGGAACTCGGGGGGGACTCCCCCCAGCCCCGGCGGCGGGGGGGTGGAGGTGGCAGGAGGCACGTGAG
>NW_008674510.1:3079-3391 GCF_000695815.1 Acanthisitta chloris
GCACGGGAACGGGTCCGATGGGAAAGGGGAGCCGGGGGGTAAGGGATGGGTTGGGCTGGAATGCCGTCAGCATGAAATCTGTCTGAGAAAGAAAAACAGGGGGAGAGGGAAAGGCTGGTTAGAGTAAGCCCACCCAGAAGCAGAGCCAAGTGGTGGGATGAACCACAGGCACTGGCAGCTGGCAAGGGAAGGAGACCTTTCCCCTCCTCTCCAGGGATGGCAGGTAAGGCCAGACAGACAGGGAATGGGCACACGACTCCAGAAATGCCATCCCACACAGCCTCCTGGCAGGCACACTCAGTGGCAGGGCTG
>NW_008674510.1:3403-3908 GCF_000695815.1 Acanthisitta chloris
ACAGCTGTGGGGCTGGAGAGGCACTCACTTCCGAGGGCGGAGGCGGCAGCGTCGGGGTCGGGATCTGTGGGAGGCTGCTCAGCTTGGTGCCATTCCTCACCATCTGGATGTGGTCGTTGAACTGATCCTAGCAGAAAGGGAAGAGAACAGATGCATTTACCAAACCTGAGGAAGTCAGGGGCATTCTCAGCCCCAGAGTGACTGCAGGCAGTGAAGCAGCAGCATTTGGTTCCAAGGGAGTCAGGAGAATGAGAAAGGACCCGGAGGGAGAAACAGAGTCACTGCCTCTGTGATTAACCCATCACACATCATGTCCACGGGGCTGATGCACTTGCAGGAGCCTGACGAGGCAGAAGACCTCTGCAGCTGCTTGCAGAGGCAGCTGACTGTGCTGTGCTCCGGGGCATACAGCTTTTTGGGGGCTCAGCCCTCTCCCAAAGAGGGTTGAAGCTAAGCACAGAAAGCAGTGTGGACATGAAGAACTGCTCACCATTAGGCCGTGAGA
>NW_008674510.1:3928-7424 GCF_000695815.1 Acanthisitta chloris
AGCTCAGCAGGAGCTTACTCGGACCCTTTCCTTGGTCATTCGTATCCTGTTCAGCCTCAACTCCCACTCCTGCTTTGGCCTCATGGTCTCCAGCGTGGGTGGTGCAGACCTGTAAGCACAGCTAAACTTTCCCACTTGCAACTGTGCTCTCACTGGCAGAAAAGTGGGAGCAAGTAACCCCACACACCCTCCTGTCTTCCCCCCCTCAGCTGGGTGGGAAGGGCTCACCCCCAGGAGAGGAACCCCTGGGAACAAGGGGAGGAAGGAGGGGGGAGCCCGTGGTGCTACCAGAGTGTGACTGATCTGGTGGACACACACAGACACCACAGTCCATGGCACAGGCTCAGCAGATGAACAGTAACAGGGATAAGCACAGCCCCACATGCCCTTGTTGTGTGACATCCCTGAATCACACTGTTTCAAAAAGAAAGCCACAGGAAACCCTGAACTATTCCAGCCCAACCTCCAGGAAAAGCAGAGGAAGAGGAGATGGGACACCTGAGTTCCCCTCCCTGCTACTTCTGACACTGCAAGGACTTACTTGAGGTAGGTGAGGTGTAGCTCTGCTTCTTTCTCTGCTTCTTCTAGTTTCAACACCAGCAGCTCCTTCCTGCTCTCCAGGGACAGGATCTGGTGGAGAGAGGCCCCACATGAGGAGCAGTTTCTCTACTCCCTCATTTCTTGCAGCCAGACCAGGCACTGGGCACCACTCCCCACTAACATTTACTGCACTGGTACTTGTTTATCCCTTCTCTTGTCCCACAAAATGAGACTTGACCTCATCCTCAACTGCTCCTAATTTGACCAAACCATTCACTAACCAAGAAGTCACTACTCACCTCTGCTTTCCAGGCCCGTTCTGTCTCCTCGAGGATGTTCCTGTTGATTTCATTGTGCTGGTTCTTCAGCTTGTCCAGCTCCATCTCCCACAGTTGCCTGCACACAGGACACAAGGAGTCTCCTTAGGCTGAGGCACTGGAATGGTGCAGAGCAGGAGGGCTGACAGACTTCCACAAAGAGATCAAATCTGAGCATTCTGGATGGGGTGAGCCCTGGAAGACCAGCAGCTTCCAGATCATGACACCAGCCACAGCTCCCTGGGCTGCATGAGTCACTGTCCCAGGAGAGAGCTGATCCAGAGCACACAAACAAGCAGTGTGCAAACACCCTGGGTGAAATGAGGAGAGGGGAATTCTCCTCAGCACCAGGAAAGGGTGCCCAGCTCTGAAACAGCTGAGCCTGCCAGAGTATCGGGGTGGCTGTGAGGGACAGGGAAGTTGGTCTGTGAAGCTGAGATTCAGAGGTAGCAGTTACAAACTGAGTCAATCCACCAAGCGCAAACTCTAATCTTAGAGGATCTTTATGTCACAAGTATCCCAGAGTTGCCTGTGACCAGGATCAAATAGGATTAATCCAGAGACCCAGTGCACCAGCATGCTGGAAGAGGAGACAAAACCCTCAGAGCACACAGCTAGCCAGCACTGCTGGATTGTTCTCTCCACCCTATCCCACCAGGAGCATCAGATTCACTCCAAGGGGAAAACAGAGGAAAGAAAAGTGCAATCAGCAGCATTAATCAGGTAACTGATAGAGCCTTACTTCTCATCGGACTGCTCTGCGATCAGAGACGCAATCTTGTTTTCCTTCTCCTCCTGCTCCTTCAGCAACCTGCACCAAACAGGACAGCACAGCTGAGGTCAGGATGGTGCAGGAGTCACCAGGGCCCACATCCAAACCCCACCCTGGCCCTGCCCAGCAGCACAGCACAGGCTGGGGACGGCTCCGCTCGATATGTGTGGGAAAACAGCTGCCAACATCCTCCAGAGCACAAATCCTGCTGTCTCATGACACTGCACAAAGGCTGTGGCACAGAACCAGGCTGGCTGCAGGGAGCTGTGCTGCCCCAACAGCACACGCTCTGCAATGCTCCCTCGGGGGGAAATGGGCTGACTTGGAGCCACTGCTGGAGGAGTTTTACCCCAAAACACCACTGAGCTCTCAGAATACAAATCAGACCTCTATGGCATGACAGAATGGCTCCATAAAAGTGCAAATTCACATAGAGAGACAGTCCTAAACTCATCCATACAGGTCTGTCCTCAGTATTCACTCTCCCAGAGAGTTTAAAGCACTTTGTTCCATCAGGGTTAAGCAAGACCTTCCCCCCCCGCCAAAACAGACACTTTCTTGTCCATATAAATACCTTCTGCCTTTCTCACAGAGCTTCTCGATTTCAGCTTTCAGATCCTGCTCTTTCTGCAGGAATTCCTTCTTTTCTTTCTCCATCTTCTTCTTTGTCTCTTCTCGCTTGATCGTGACATCCTGAATGGCTTTCAGGATCTCCTGGAGGAAAACAAGCAATAGGCCAATACAGAGCAAAATTCCCAAGTGGCTTTTGGTTTTAAATCCGTTATTATTTTAGACTGATTGATCAATGAGATTACAAAGCAAACTCTTTCTTTGTAACAGATCAAGTCCTGGCACATAATGGTCACTGTGAGGACACCCAGGAGACAGACACTGGGCTCTGCAGAAGGAATTCAAAGTTAACTACAGGGCAGCTTCAACACAAACAGGACTTCTCCAAATACCTGGTGGTTCTTCATCTCCTCTTCTCTCCGCTGCTGGAGCTGCTTAAGCTGGACCTGCAGCTGATTCTCCACCTGCCTCTGTTTGTCCAACACCTCCTGGTATCGCTCCTTCAGCAACGCCCGCTCGGACATCATCTTGTCCTGCAGCACAGAGAGAAAGTTAGGGAGAGCCTTCCCCTTTCCCCATGCTAAGGATAGGCAGGGAAGCTCAGCAGTGTGTAAGAGCCCTGGCAAGAACCACAGATAAGTGACTTCCACTTTCACAGCTCAGGTTCTCTGGGTTGGAAAACACAGAGGGATACACTGCCCAAAGCTGCAGCTGGTGCTGCATTTCCTCCTGTAACGAGGACAGTTTAAGGACTCCAAGGGTGGTATTTTGATGGCCTTGGAGGTCTTTTCCAACCTTAATGATTCCATTTTGACAACAAAATAGTGAGAAGAGCAGCTGCACCTCCTTTTCCTGGGAGCAGCAGCATGGGAGGGTGAGCAGCAGAGCCCAGACCTGACTGCAGGGCATCAATACCCACCAAGTTCTTCTCGATATCCTGATCCGTGTTCACATCTGCATCGGCTGCCTTGAAGTCAGTCTGTGAAGGGAGATGGCTGATGTCAGACCCTCAGCAAGGCTGGCCAGAGAGTCACCAACCAGCCCTGGAGAAACACCAGTGCAGGCAGAATGACTTGCCCTGGATTCTGACCAGCTGCTCAACCAACTTCAGTTCATGCTTTCAATTAAACACTGCTCAAAGCAGAGGGCCATGAGCACAGCAGCATTTTACCCTCCAACCTCAATTCTTGCCCTCCCTGAGCACCAATGTTCCCAAACAGCTTTGCAGGGACCTCATCCCACACCCCAAACCCCGACAGCCCCCGGGGACGTGCCCAGAGCCGCGGGAGGATGCCCC
>NW_008674511.1:0-791 GCF_000695815.1 Acanthisitta chloris
GCCCTCATCCTTCCTTCTCACATCACTAGCCAGATTCAACTCTGCGTACATCTTGGCTTTCCTAATCTGTTTCCTGCACTCAGGTATTTTTGCATTCCTCCTAGGTCAACTGACTACATCTACTCTTAATTTTTATATGTTCAAGTTCCGTTAAGAGCTACTGGTTCATCCTCCAGCCACCCTCACCTGCTTTCCTGAAAATCAGAATGGATAATGCTTGAGATTGGAGCTGGTCATTCCTAAAAATCAATCAGGCCTTCTGGATCCCTCTTCTCTCCAGCACTGTATCCTTTCAAGTAGGTCCCTGAACTGGCAAAAGACAGCTCTCCTGAATTCCAGAATTAGGGTCCTGCTATTTGCCTTGTCTCAGGATCCTGAAATCCACCATTCCAAGGGCCTTGTAGCCAAGGCTGCTCCTGACCAGGATTTCCTTGCTTGTAACAGGTTCTGCAGAGCAGGTTCTCAATCACCTGTGGAAGTTATCATCAATGCACACCAGAAGGAAACCTACTAGGTTGATTGTGCCCTGCTGTGTTTCCCATCCAGCTCAAATAGGGGTGTTTCAGGTTCTGCATGAGGATCACAGCCTGTGAGCATGAGGCTTATTCCAGATGTTTGAATGCCTTAACAGCATCTTTTTCCTGATCAAACACCCACCGCATCATCCACATTGGTCTGCTTGCTAAGTCTGACCCATAAGCACGCGGCTAGCTCACACATAACGACACAGAGCTCCATGTGTTCCTGCTACCTTCTTACATAGTGGCCCAACTCCACCACCTCACTGTCCT
>NW_008674512.1:0-22282 GCF_000695815.1 Acanthisitta chloris
CATACCATTCCATGCCTGGGAAGCAATTTAAAAATGGAGGAGCAGGATTTTACTGTCAAGCAGGTCCTTTTTGTTAAGGTATAAAAGGAAGTCTTCACAGTCAGCTCCCTGTCTGAAAAAGAAGTCTTGGCATTCAAAAAAAAAGGGGGCTGTCCTCCTTGTTTTGAGAAATCTCACCAAATGGTCTCATATCGATACTAAGCAATAAAGGACGAAAGCTGTTCCCCCAAAAATACACCAGCTCGTTTGTCCTGCTGCTGTCATCCATTCTTGCTGTCTGACAGATCTTTGAAGGGCAGCCCCAAACAGGCTGGCAGAATCTTCAAGTGCCAATGCAACAGCCTGTGGCAAGGTCTACTCAAAGGATGCCAAAATATCCATTGTAACCAGATGGCAGTAGTCTGAACTGATTCTGATTGCCAACAGTCTTCAGTTCCAGGGGGACCTGAATATAGCTGGACTGCCACCAAGTGAGTCACGGGTACACAGGGCTCATGCAGTTTCCCTTGTCCAGAGGCAGGAAGGTTAGATACCTGCTGACATCAGGAAATGGTTTCTGGGCTTCCATTCATTGCAGTTCAGAATAATTATCTCTCACCTGGGTCAGTAATCCAAATCCATCAACAATAACCATACAATCAGCTAAGCCATGAAAGTCAAGTAAAGATAAGCAAGTGAAGCTAGAGAGATCTTTTATGTTAAGTAATGATATTTTCCCAGCCCAATCCAAGATCCCAGTAGATAGCTAAAGTCAAACATTTCCATGCAGAAGAACTAGAAAGAGCTGAAGTCCTGTCTGGAAGGTGCAGGACAATTTGGCCTGATAATAGAACTCCTACTGTATAGAAAGACAAAAGAAAAATTGACATCCAGGACTTCATAATCCTGTTGAGGTAAAGAAGCATATTCTGATTAACTAGGAAACAAAAGTCAGAAGGTCCAAGAAGCAAGATTTTCATGTGCTAATGACACTGGCAAGCCTTAAAAGCAAATGTCTTGGGTCAGACTTTGCAAGGAAAGCATTAAAGGTAACTATTAACATCAGTGACTGCTTAAAAGCAAAAGAAATAGACTTTTAACTCCAGACAAATCATACTTGCTCTGCAACTAAGATAAGTGGATGGGTGAACAAAATCAGCTGTACTGTTATTGTGAGCATATCTCCATGGAAACCCAGTCATCTTCTGAAGTCAAAATGTGTTCTGCATGATGATTCAAAGTTTAAATTAGTGGGATAGATTTCCCCATGTGTTTGTGCCAAGTGCCACTACAGAATGGAGGTCTGACCAGCCATAAAATTTAGAATTTTCCTGGGACAGTTTTGGGAGAAGAAAGAATAGGTAGGAAGAGATTTGGGGGAATATTTCATAAAATCATATAGTCCCTTTGCTTCTGATCTTGGGCCACTTAGGCAAAGTTTTTGAGGATGTTGTAGTTCGTGTTGGAGCAATAGTTTTTCTGAACTCCAGGCAGGTGTAACATTAATACCAAATGCAAGTGGAAGCTGTTCACCCTTTTTAGTGAGCTGGTAGAGAAAGAGATTTAATAGAAAGAAAAAGACTAGAAGAGTTGAGTGACATGCTCTTAAAAAATAATTTATAAGCCAGTGCAACTACATCCAGGCTACTGAGGTTAAGGAATTGGTTCTGAATCCTTTAGACCTGTGTTCAAATGCTTGATTAGACTTAAAAGAACACATGAACTTGGCATTCATTCATCCTAATACTGACTGGAGCACATGCCAACCTGGGCTCTCCTCCCAGTGTGCAACTGTCAGCCCCTGCTTCTGGGAAGCAGGAGTGGAAAACTGGAGGTGTTATAAGCTACATCATCAGAAACGAGGTGTGTTTTGAGTTGTACAGGAGAAGCTTTACATGCAGAGAGTCCTCAGACAAATCACAGCCCTTAGTTTGGCACTGTTTCAAAGGCTAAATCAATTGCTTAATTTTAATTCTTTATCAGATGTTTCACATGGAAGTAAATGTAGCTTCCTGTATATTGGCTTGGCTCAAATCCATCAGAGTAAATGGCTTTGATAGGATTTATTGCTTGAACTGTACAGGGTGACATACATCTCATCTGCTGAACGTTACATTCAGATGCCCTAAAAACTCACAAACAGAAATACACAGCACTCCTGCTGCACACACAGAGGCACCTGCAGCTCTGACACTGAAATACAGGAGAGAATAGGTACAATCCCATCAGATAATCTGAACTGAGCCATCAGAGAAGTGTGATGTGCCCCTCTGTTACATCTCTTCAGTTTCATGAGCCTGAGAATTACTCTGATTCAGGGATTTATCTTTATGTCTTTATAATCAGTGAGAAAACATGCCCACTTTATAAAAGGAAATGCCTTTTTTGTCCCCTTGAAAGTGTCAGATTGATGGCTCTTGTCAAATGTTTTATAAGCAGGCAAAAGGCTTTATTTTCTGTAAACCAATTCACCTGGTACTCACCTGAGTACCTGGGCTGCATGCTCTGAAAGAAAGGAGACAGGTCAAGTCCTACTAAGACATCAAGCTCAGCTTCTCTGCAGAGCATGCAAGAAGGGCTGATGCTAGCCAAGGCATGCAAGGTAGTGACTCAGGGCTGCTTTGAAACAGAACAGTGCCCAGTTTCTGCAGACACTGTGCTCAAAATTAAAGGGCAAGACCTTGCATGGTGTCTTACCAAGGCCAGCTTAGAAATTTCCCAGTGCTCAAAAGTTAGGGAAGTGAGATCACATGCAGGCTCTAATTTAAGATTTTAAATACTTTGGAAAATAGTTAGAACAGATTTGATTCTGGGAAGCTCCTGGTGCAGTGGCATTCTTGGAGCCAGGACTGAGCAGCTGTGTGGGGGAAGGGACCAGAGCATTAAATAAAGCTACTTGTTGACTGCCTGTAAAATTGGCTTCTAAAGGGAGTGCCACAGAGCACCATCCATTACCAAGTGACAGAGAGTCTTTTTCAGGTACTCTAGGCAAAATCATAATTAAACTCTGTGTGTTCCTGGTCGGTACAGTTGGTTGTGGGTTATTCAGCTTAATATTTACAAAAAGCATAGCTCTCTCCCGTGCCACCTTAACCCTGGGCTGTTTTTCTCTTTCCTTCCAGATGCTGGAGAGCTTTTCAATCCCTTTGTTCATTGTCTTCATCCTGCTTTTCATTTTGCTGCTCTTTGTGGTGCTCATCAGGAAAAACGCCACTGCTGCCCTTATCTGGAACGAAATAATCCGGGAAAAAATAACCAATTTCATCATGAACCAGAGCAAAGAACAGAGGATTTTAAATTTCGTGCTGCAGAATGCAGTGCGAGGAGATCCCTGTAGTGTGATGGCCAGTATAGACAAGTACTGCTCCCAGAAGGAGTGGGCCATGAACGTGGGCGATGAGAAAGGTAATTCCAGCAGGGATCAGCATCTGAAAGATCTTGAAGACTAGCACAGTACAGGAAATCTTATTGTATTCACATGGTAACTTCCATCTGCTGCTACTGCAAAAAAACGACCCACACAGCCCTGTGGTCAGCGGAGTAGGTCTGTAAACAAGAGTGCCTGCTGGTACAGATGGTTTTGAGGAGGGGTATCCAGGGAGGCATCCAGAAAAGTCTCAGGACCAAATCTGGGTTTCTGTGTTGGGCACACTGCAAGTATATAGGCAGAGGGTGACAGTTTATGGGGCAAATCTAGGGTTGTGTTACACCTCAGTTCCTCTACAGGGTGCCCTTAAGGCACAATTCATTGTGGTAAGTATTTTCAGATCCTTAACAAGATAGTAAATTTGGGGGAAAAAAGTATTTTAAACTATGTTAATTTTGCATACGCAAGCATGAGTTACAAGTTTCTGCTGAAGGGAGAGATCCTACCCATATCATACACAAAAGCAACTATCAGGCATTGTTGCTATTTAGCAAGTACATAATCTTGTTCTTTCCTCCTAAAGGAAAATATGTGGACAAAAATAACTTCCTTAGCTGCAGGAAAGCAGCAATCTTCAAAACACTATAATGGCAAAATGCATGTTCCCTGATGAAAGAGAAATAAAAGTATCTCTTGCTGGGAAATTGCAGGGAAAATTTGCTAAGTCTGGGATTAACATAGCTAATGAAATATAACTCTGAGCATTGTAATAAAAATGCTTCTCTGTCATGGGTGCATGTTTTGAAAGTAGCTCCTGTGCATCTAAGACTGAGGTGCTGAGAGAACAGTAGGCGATGGCTGAGTAGGAATTCTTAAAGCTCTAAACTTTGAACTTTTGTGATTATATTCTTAGAAATGTCACTCTAGTTTTGTTCTGATGATATTTCCTTAGATAAGAGTCATCAAAGTTAGGGCATCTGTAGTTCCTAAAGGTTTGAGAGTGACCACATGGCCTCAAGATGCAAACATCAACATCATCACCACAATATGCATGGAAAATACTACTTAATGAAGTGTATATGTACCTTGAAAAATTCTATGGCTGAATGTATAATCCCTTCAAATATTTTTTCAGTTTGGTTATCTAGTTTCTAGCCATACATGTAAGAGAAACAGTTTTCTCACAAACAAATTCTTTCTTCAGAAGGACTGAATATAGTAAACTGTCACTTCTTTCTGGGAACATTTTTTTGTCGTTAACAATCGACTAATGTTTTCCATCCCACAAATTCATGGAGTGAATCCAAATATTTTGCAATTTTATGAGTAGACTTTTTTTTTCCCGCCTTTAGAAAAGATAAGAAAGTTTGTATCAGACTACAGCATGCACCATTTGCAGGAAACACAAGCACTCAAAACTCCCAAGTTATATATTTCACAAACATGGGCACTTTCTGCAATAAGTTCTTGGAAAAAACCACTGCATTTCCCTCTTCTATCACGATAAATATTTTAGTTCATTCAGGGAATTCCTTACTCAGATATGTTTATATTCTGAAACTAAGATTTTATTTTTTTTTTTAGTTGAAAGTTTGCATTTTGAAACTTAAAATGTCCATGGTCAACTTGATCACAAATAAGCCACTTTGCAAAGGATCCAACATAAAATTTTACATCAGCCCGTAATTTTGAATGTCCTGAGTGGCTGAGTACATGGATTTTGTAAGTTTCTGGTCACTAACTTGCTCTTTTGGATGTGAACAAGTTTGATTTTGTCAAAAGATAACCTGTTTCCATTTTAACTAGGTTTAATTTTAGACAAGACAGTGGAAGAGGTCAATCCATCCATTGCACTGGAGCTGGGAACATACTGTGGCTACTCAGCAGTGAGGATTGCTAGGCTACTGAAGCCAGGAGCTCGTCTTCTCACTGTGGAGTTCAACCCAAAGAGTGCTGCTATAGCTAAACAGATGATTGAGTTTGCTGGAGTAGAAGATAAGGTAAATACCATTTGTCTCTGGTTGATATGAGGAAGCACTACATGAAGAGGGGAACCTTATCCATAGAAACAACAATTATAGGTTAAAATTTGTTTTTTACTTGTCAAGCAAATACAACACCCTAAGTGTTTGGGAACATGCAGTTTAACCAGCAGGCTTGATAGCAGAGAAAAGCTACCTGTGTCCATGCAGAGGAGAAATGCCATCTGCTTTTTTGTAAACAGTGCTAGTGAATGAAATTTGTTAGCATCAGACAGAGGTCCAAGTATGATGCAGACTCAGCTGAGAGTCAAGGTAGAGTCTGAGGCTTATAAAGATGTGTGTGTGACCAAAATGATCAGGCCTGTTCTCCAAAGTTCTTTGCTATGTAAATCAGGGTGAAGATTCAGAGGGACAAGACTAGAAACAATCATCTACATCCTTATCTCTTTAACATTCTGAAAGCATTTAGACTTCATTTTCTAATTTGGCCTCTTCACTATTCAGTGACAGTAGACAGACCATTTGCTGAGAGTTATTTTCAAAACACATGACTATAAGAATAATAGAGACCTGGAGGGAAACTCCAGAGTCAGTTATTTCTCTCCGTGTAGTCACAGGACATCAGCACACACAGTTGTTTCATAAAATTAGTAACCATTATTGCAAAACTGGCTAGATTTACTGCCATTATTGCACTGCAAGACTTTCCTACAGATTCCTTGTCCTGATAATCAAAGCTTTTCTATGATTTCCATCCAACATTTATTCATACACATTTTGTATTTTTTTCTCCTGTACCCACAGTCCTTATTAATGTAACCAGCTCAATGCCTAGTTACAGTCCCTGACCTCCCACAGCAGTACAGCTGAGGATTTCACTGTGCTACCTTCCAAAAGCCAGACTAGAATACTGGTTTTCTTTATACAAATTAAAAGGTTCAAATCAGTGCCAAGACTGACTGTAACAGAAGACTGAAATATGGTCTAGTTTGTTACAAAAGCTCACAGGCAGCAGCTCTATTATGTGCAATGGACTTCAAATGAGAAGTATTTGCCCAGTTGGTCACTGTGTGTATATACATATATATATATGTGCATACACACCTAAATTTTGTGTAGTCCAAGATATCTTGACTCTGTTGGCTGAGGTGCAGATATTCCCAGCCTGTGACCCATGTGATTCCAAAGCAGGTTGGGGATTCATGCCTGGGAAGTGCCTGTCTGTTTGGCTACACAACTCACTTAACAGAGTTGGTAAAACTACAGAAAGTAAATCTCACCATGAGACCTTTTAATACGTTTCTCAACTTCTTGAAGAGAACCTGAAGTACTAGTGACATCTAAGACAGCATTTAGCCCATCTGATTTAATCAGCTGTGAGTCACAAACCAGACATTTCCTTACCCCTTTCTTCCCCCTCTCACAGTACATGGCACTTGCCTAACAAATCCATATGCAGCAGCTGCTTTCAGTTCAACAGTGCTCATGCCAATAAACCTGTGAGGAACATGTAGCAGCCTCTGTCCTGCCTTTTCCCTCTCCTGGTCCTATCAATTTTACATACTGTAGCCTCTAGCTTTATTCTGAGCTAACCTATTCTCTGCATTTTTTGCTTCCCTTGGACTACAAGATTCAACTGAGATGTAACTAAAAAAATGTAATTAAAAGTACTGTTTTCAACAGGAGATTCCCATGTTTAGTAAAGAAACACATTATCTAACAGAAACAACAGGCCACTTTTTCTGCTGTTATTTTAAAAAACAATTTTAAAAAACAAAACACCCAAGTCCATATTTTGGAATGTATCCGAGTTGGTTTGTCAAAAAGAAAAAAGTACACTTGATCTAACTCTATGAAATAATTCAACTGACACAATATTGATCAGGATCACTGGTGTCTGGCCACAATTTCAAATGAGCTAGAAGCATGTGCTTTTTCTTTATGGTTCAAAATTCATCAGATGGATTTGTATTTCAGGTAAGAATCCTAGAAGGCCCTTCAGAGGAAATCATCCCCCAGCTGAAAAAAAAATATGAAGTGGATACTCTGGATTTTGTCTTCCTGGACCACTGGAAAGACAGATACACACCAGACACCATCCTCCTTCAGGTCAGTTTGCACTATTTCAGTCTTTAAAGTAAAGTAGCAAATGCCTTGATGTCTGTAAGGCCTGTATGCTTTGTGAGGGACCTCATCCTCTGCGAAATAAAGACTGGCATCCAAAGCAGCAAACTTAGGAGAAGAGGCTTTGAAGCCAGGACCCCAAACTCTTGTTAAGGACAACTACACAGCTCAGGACTTGGCAAGTACTGTTTTACTATTCTGTTTCCTCAGTACTCCTTCTTGTTTTGCCTGAGTCTCTGGTACCAGCAGAGCCTCTTGATGAAATACTATTTTGGTGGCACAGCTGGATATCACTTTTCTGTGTCTTTACACTCCACCTAATTAACTGGCTGCTAAACAACCTTCATAGTAGTGCAGACTGCCCCAGCCAGGCACTTGCTAGGAAAATGCTGTCCAACTCTATCTAAATCCCCAAATGTGGAAAAATTATGCTCATTTCTTCCCAAGCTGCCTTAACCATTACTGTGAGCATTACAAAACAAGTAGCCTGTGACAGCAGTAGGCAGTGATAGGTGAGATAACTACTAGAGGACTTCTGGATTGGAAGGTGTTTTCAGGTGTTAATAAACTGAGATTGACAGCATCACCACAGCACATACTCTCCTGGCTTTGGAGCTGCAGGCTGATAAAATGTTCTGCAAGTGCCTGTTTGTGTGGAAGTGTAATTTTTCAATTATTTTCTTCACAAATAAATCCACTTTTTTTGAGCCTGCCTCTTAGTGAGAACCTGCCAAATACTTCCTGACCCCTGCTTGAGGACTCCAACATTATTTTCTCATCCAGGCTCCCATGTTTTTTAGTTTTAGCCCTGTCCTCCAGAAAGCTCTTTGGAAAGGAAATTTGTTTGGGGTTATGAGCAGCCAGTATTGAATTTACACAGCAGTAGCTGAAGAAAATGTTCCCTCCCTACAGTTATTTTGTACTCAGAGAATGCTTTCTTTAAAACTGCCTGAGTAAGGATGACTGAGCTCTTCCCACTGGGAAGAGTTAGCACATCCTTATCGGAGCTTACCCTTCACAACACAGCCAAAACAAACAGGTGGTTTAGTTCCATGGTAGTGGTCAGACTGATGCAACTGTGACACAGAGTTGCAAAACTCCCATGAAATTAAGAGGACAAAGAGGAAGAAAAGATCTTCACATTTTCCCAGAGGTTCTAACATGCACTTTTGGCAGGTATTGTAATATGAATAGTGAATATGAAGTATGAAAATATTCAGATGAAATATATATATATTGAAGTGGTCCAGACATGCACGTCTAGAAAAGCCAGACATGAAAAGCATCTGGTGACCAGTGGGAAATACAGTATGTTGTCTCTTGTAGGCTTCTGTAAGCTGTGCAGTAGAAACAGACTGGAGGGTATTTGCCATGTCTCTAAAATTGCTTCTACTATGCTGACTGGTGTTCAGTCACCAGAGGCAAAAGCAGTAAGCTAAACAGCCTCTGCAGCACACTCATCACCAGGACTGCTCTCATATACTGGAAGTGACAAAAACCACCCCATGTTTTGGCTACAACTGCTGCCTGTAACCACAGAATAACAACCAGTCTGATTAGCAACAGGCTTTGTCTTAAAACAGCTGCTAAGCTCAGATAAGCAACTTCTCCTAGACAAAAAATACCAGTAAAAATTAAATTTGTAGGTTTACTGAGGATAAACATTGCACTTGAAGTGAATATTGCAAGTTAATTAAGCCTTGTGGAAATTTGTCAGAGTGATCTTCATTGTGTACAAACACTGCTTCATGCCCAGCTCCTGAGCAACATGGCAGAAAGTTGTTTGAGATGAAAGGAAAACAAGTGCAGAAAATCTCTTTTATTAATTTAATGGTCTTGGAGCCTGACTGAGACTGGCCAAAGCACACTGGGCATGCTAATCTCTCAGGTGACCTTAAGAACTACTACACCAATTTAATGCCACAAACACTAGGTATGGCAGCCAAAACAAAGCCATTTACTGATCATGTAGACAGAGTTGGAAGCAAGCTGAGGAGCAAACCACACACCTCCACTGTGCTGGATTTGCAATTTCAGAATTAGCATCAATAATGTGCTACTGCTTGTGTCAACAGAAGTCAGCATATGATCACAAAGCTTTTCTCATGTCTTTTCTTCCTTCCAGACCCATAGCACAATGGGGTTTTGGGTGCAGGCACTCGAGTATGATATGGTTAACATGCAAGTACGATACATTCAAGCCAATGTCTGCTTAGCAGCCACTATGAAGCAATTTCTCTTCTTTCCAGGAATGCAACTTGCTGAGGAAGGGCTCAGTTCTGCTGGCTGACAACATCATTTTTCCAGGAGCTCCAGAATTCCTTAACTATGTGCGCAAGAATCCCCATTTCCAATGCACTAACTACCCATCTCATCTGGAATATATGCAAG
This sequence comes from Acanthisitta chloris, assembly GCF_000695815.1. Lineage (NCBI taxonomy): Eukaryota > Metazoa > Chordata > Aves > Passeriformes > Acanthisittidae > Acanthisitta > Acanthisitta chloris. The sequence continues at coordinate 9,844 of NW_008674512.1, forward strand.
TGGAAGATGCTATGGAAAAGGCTGTGTTTTTGGGATAAAGAGCCATTAATACCCAGCCTCTGTTTCAAATGATGTAAATGCAACTGCACAGGTTAACTTGTCCATGCTTTAAATTTTGGGGCTTTTTTTTTGTATTTTGGGGCCTGTAATTAAAACAAGTGCTAGTGGAGATCTTTTTAGTCTAGGTGGAAAAGAAGATAAGAAGTAGGGTACCTGCCTAAAGGTCTGTTCCCTTGTTCCTCATAACTCAGCAAACCCAAGGTGATGCACATTCCCTTGCCTTGACCAATGCATCATCAAACAACAGAGTCTGTTATTTTGAGCTCAAACTTGAGCAACCACAGTTTGGCCTTAGGGTGAGGTGGAGGAATACACTGCAACTTCTGAAGACATGTGTCCCCAAGCTAAACTCATTAACCAAGAGTGGAAAAAAGCCTGTGTGTTGCAAGAGAAGACCACTTCAGGTGCCCTAATCTTGTTAAATTACTAGCATGCCACTTCATACAGTGAAGACTCCTATTGTGATATCAGATACCTTTTTGCATAGTTACTGCAAAAGTTAATCATCTCTATGTGAGAGAAAAGAGCAAGCACTGAAAGCAGAAAAACCCAGAGAGAAAAACAAAGCAGAATTTTGCAAAAGACAAACAAATCAAATTATTAATCTGCCCATGCAGAGGCAGGGAAGACTCAAGTAGTAAACAGATTAAAATAAGCACAGTAACAGACAGATAAAATGAGCAGACTCTTTCCAGAAGAATACCAAAACTACATAGTATTTGACCTTGAGAAAATGTTTATCCCCTCATATTTACCTAATCCCCTCATTATTTTGTATACACATAGTAAGTGCTTTTTAGGGGCAGGGCAAGCTGCTTGCTCTGAAGTGCTGTGTATGTTTAGGATGCTGTATAAAAATAAAAGACCAGAGAGAATGGGTTTTAGTATGTGGGTCCTGCACACCCTGGTTAACCTCAGTGCTGTTAAACCATGTGAATAGTGTGAGTTGTCACTGAGAAGATACAAAGCCAAATCTGAAGTCTCTTAACTCACCTGAACAATCCAAACATCTACTGGCATTTCCCAGCATGTCCTGCTGTGATTATATAATAAGGCAATGGTCATATTTATAAATAAAACCCAAAAAACAATAGAGCAGGCACATGACTTCTGTTGCTTCCCATGAATTCTACACTGCACTTGGGACTTCCAGCCCCGAAACAGCCACAGAGAGATCCAACAGTTGAAAATCAGAGTGAAAATCAGGGATAACCATTCTCATCTTTCCTGGTATGAATTCTTTCAGATCTGTTATGAGCTTCTTCCTTTTATATCCCACCTCACTACAGTGGTATCCACCCTGGCCTGTGTGCTGAGGAAAATCCACCTCCAGGACAGCAGTAACGAGAGCACCAGAGGATCAGATCACCACACAGCATAAAGGAAAACTGGAACAGGCTAAGGTGGCAGAGACAGTTTAGAAATGGACCAAAAAGTGAACCATGGTGACCCAACCAGCTTGTAATAGGTGCATTGCACAGAGATACGAGAAGGCAACATTACCAGAGCTTCTCTAATGATTTAAATGCTCTCATTTTGAGAAAGACACAAGATTTACTATACTGTTAGGTTATGCAGAAACAGAAGCAACCCCTGGTGACTCTGTTGTGCTGTCCTGTGTAGAAGCAGACGCCTGCTTCCACCTCACACTGTGAATAAGTCAATTATTTATTCTGTAAGATTGATTAGCAACATATTCTCTTGGTGTTCAGCTCAACACAGAGTGACTGGGCCAAAATCCTCCAGGGGGTTACAAGCAATTTTTGCAATAGAAAATAATCCTCAAGCCCATTTACTGTCATACACAAGTTTCTAGAGCACATTGGAAAATCTGGATTCATACAGTTGACCAGAAAACTTTTCTGTACGCCTAAGATCACGACTGCAAAGAATCCTCTGTTGTGTCTAGCTTTAAACAGCTTTGCAGCTAACAGACTCTCCTGTCAGAGCAGGGCATGTCACACATAGTGATGAACAAACCAGTCTCAGACAAATGCTGAAGGACGTGTAAGAATAAACATGTAGACTGTTCTGCACTTTGCAAGAGAGGATCAGAAAAATACATTCCTACTGCCAGTTAATGGCCAAAATTATGGTCCAAGAGACTGTCAAGAAGATCACAGAAGGCAGGAACTTGGAGAGTTAGCATGGATATTTCAAAAGATGCATCAGTGAACAATGTATGGGTAATGTATTTGGCAAACACAACAGCCACCTTTTATTATGAAAAGGTATTTTAATTCATTAGACAGGATCTCCCACATGGCAAATTGTAAAAGTAAACTCAGTGTATGTATTATTAGAATATTTACAGAATTCCATATGTAAGAAGAATTTTTCCACTTCATCACACTTTTGAAATGCTCTTAATTATTGGTGGCAAGGGATGAAAAGAAAAAAGCCTGACTCTGTTTGCATGACTGACAATTAGAAAAAAGGCTTTTGGTCAGTTGAGCAAATATGATCTGGAGTCACTGACACATAAATGTAAAATCTCCCAGGGAGAAGAGGTACTTTTCAAAATAAAGTCATGCTTTGAATTCTGGGAGAAGCAAAAGGCAGACAATGGATCTTCTCATTCAAATACATTCTAAAAACCGATGAGGGTTATTGCAGCATCAGCCTATTACACTGTGAAGACATAACCTATTGCACAAACCAGGTATGGAATTGAGCATCTGCAGCATGTGTTTAAGGACTGCCCACTGAGAGTGCACCACAGATAGAAAGCTCCCAAGGGAAAGAACTCCCCTAAAACAACACACAGCCTTCAGCAAATTCTCACAGCTCATGTCACAAATGGTTGATCCCAGAGATCTATTCTCCGAATGACAGCTACTCTCTGTGTTGTCTTAGTGACTCAGGCAACACGTGGAAGTGAGGTCTGGTTTCTGCCAGAGTCTCTCTGTTACCTCAAAGAGACATGATACTGTCTCTCAGAATATTGAACTGGTTCTTTAAATCAGTGTACAAGAGAGGAGGATTTATGAGGAAGTCAAACCCAGCACAACCGTTTGCACAACAGCACCCATGCAAGCAATCCTTCCAGCAGAATTTACTCATCTCAGCTAAGGGTGTGCATCACACCTTTCAGGTGTTCGAGCAGTTGTTCCTCCTCCCACTGGTACAGAAAGTGAAGAACAGCACACTAGAGAATTCTGAGCAACGAATCAAACATTAAGTGCAGTGAAGAGACCATGCAGAAACCCCTACGAAAGCAGCAAGAAGAGAGAGAGAGACCACCGAGATCCTAACTCTCCCACCCAAGGTGACAGCACCAGGGCAGTGATGTGTCCTTACTTGGTTCAGTAGTCAATTAGGAATCAGTTATAAGGTACCTTGTAAATAACAGCTATGGCTCCTGTGCACACACACACGTTAAACTTAGTATGAGAAATTTAGTCTTTGTCTCTACAGCTCAGTTAATGGCAGCATTTTACAGCACCTTCCCACTTAAAACAATCCCCTCTGTCAGCTCCCTCCAGAACGAGATTCTGCCATTGCTGTGCTTCAGTTGCTAGAGACCTTCACAGTAAGACACTGGGGAAGAGCCCCTTGAGAACAGAGTATTCCCCCAAGACACTGCTGAAACCTTGAAACACATGAGGGCTGTGACGCTTCTTTCCCATTGTTGCCAAGTTAACCTTTCACCTGCAGGACTCACTGATTCCATGTGCCCAACCTGTGATAAGCTGGAAATGAAATAGTTTTGACAGCTATGAAAGGTCAGTTGTAAAAACAATGTATTTATTTTAGCTCAGTACCTTACCTACAGCATCTGCTATTCATTGCCATATTAATGCATCCACAAAGGAAAAGTTGGACTCCTCCCTGCAGCAGAACAATGATGACACCTAGGAGCAGGATGCTAAGAACAGGAACCCACATCTTACCACAGCACATGTGAAACTATATCCTCCAGCTGCAAGAACAGAATCCAGAGATGATTTCACAAAACCCCTGGGGATGCATTTAAGACATCTGAAATAAGGAAGGAAGAAATACTGGAAAATGACCTTCCAAGTGCTGTTTGCAAACATTCGCAAGTAAATGGAACCTTAGAGTGCTGTGAATGGTACAATCAGGAATTCACACATGGCAAACTGTTACTGGCAGTGATTCATCAACCTCTCACTCACAGAAAACCCAACCTCCACTCTATCTGCAAGACTTTGCAGAACGCTATGTCAAGATTTACTGGTTTTGCCATGTTTCATGAAAGCACTGTGGTAAGTATTGTGTGTTTAGGTGCTTCAGTCTCCCTACTGCTCTCACCAACACAGATAAGGCAGTCCTCAAGAAAACTAAGATCTGTCAGTAACTGGCTGTTACTTGAAATGCATGGTTGACTTTTCAGTATCAGGGTTTTCTTCCACCCCACGGACACAAATGTAAATAATTTGACCCATCTCCAAAATAACAATTTCTCATGTCAACCAAACCTCATACATCGCTATGATAAACTTAAGAGTTTTTCCGTTATCCTCACCCACTTATATTTATGAGAATATTTGCACACAATTCAGAAATGTGAAATATTTGCAAAGTTACATGGATTTTATGACTAAGTTGGGAAAGCTTAATAACTTCCCAAATGGAAAAGCTATCAGCCACTTGGGTTGTGCTCACAAACGTGCTGGCCCTTGAACGGGAATGCAGATGTCTTTTCCACAGAAATATGCTTGTATATTGAAAAAGAAAAAAAAAACACCCCATGATCTACAGTCCAGGGTCGTGCTGCACTGCAGCACGTGGCAACGAGTCAAAACTTTTCAGCTTTACTCATTTAAAGGATATTTCAATTGCCCTCATTACCACTGACCTTTTGCTAACACAGAGCACTGATCTGAGCTAGGGCTGAATAATCCCCTGCCACAGAAAACTGCTGCTGCAAAGCCAAAGAATATTTGAGATACCTGATGCAACAAAAAGATAACCAATGGCACATATATTCTTTCCAGGCATGGTTTATTGAAAACACACCAAATTGTTATCCTACATACCTGGTTTCTAACAAGCATTCTACTTGTCTGCATTATGGAAAGATCCTATAATAATAATACATTCTGTCACGGTAACATTTGTTCTATGAAAAGCATAATCCACCTTTTTTTTTCCTCTTCATACTTGTAAAATCAAACCATTCTAAGTGTTTCAGTTTATAGTACAGTGTAAATACAATGCAAAATCCCACCAGTCTAAACTACAGAGAGAATGTTGAGCAGTATTACAGAAAACACATTGTTGATTTTTTTTTTTTAGTTCTCCTACCATGAAAATTTTAAGGCACATGATAGTTACAAACACATTAGCTACTAATTACCAGTAAGCTTCTTAGTCTAGTTATTTTGTTTTTTCTGAACAGTAAGAACCAGATTGGCAGGCCTTGTAGTATCTGCACTATCTTCCTCCTCACCTTGAACTTCAGATCTTCCTACCCTGATGTCAAGACAGAAAACAAAGATTCATAATACCTTCCCCTTAAATGCACTAGATTAGTTACTGCACCAGTAAATCAGAGAATTTCTCTGTCAAAGATAAGGAAACACCAGATTTTAGGGGCATCAAAACAAATTTTGCAATAAACTATGCCTATATAAACACCTTCAAAAACTGTGAGAGCACAACTCTCCCCAACAGCACAAACATGCTGGCTGAAGGCATTGGCACACTGTAGGTTTCACTGAGTGGGCAGCTGGACAGCAGAAGAGGCTATTGCCACTCTCATGTGCCCATTTGGCTTCGGAAGCTTTGCTTACTTGAGGGTTTGCCATGTGCGCCTCTCTCACAGGTAGCTGAGCCTATGCTCAGCTTTAAGGCAGGAAACAGAAGGTAACTCACCACCTTCAGTCTCATGGAACTGGTCTAGGAGTGAAAACTGCTTTGCCTGGCATAAGCCTTGCATGCTAGAAAGCATTACTGAAAACTGCTCCTCAGAGCTGGCATGAATTTACTAATCTGCTGCAACAAACATGCCATCCCCTGCTTTCTTCATGTGTCACTGACAGCAAATCAGTTCCTAGTCCCCAGGTCAGTCCCTTTTGTGATGTCTTGGCAACAGAGACAAGATTTGCTTTCCTGATACAGGTGCATTCAGAACCTGAGACTGAGTGAACGAGAGCAGAACTAGGATAGGCAGCTGTTATGCCCAGAAGACACTGAAGATCAGGACCTGTGGCTGCTCAAGCTGCTCTCAGGGGAGCATTCCAAGCTGACAACACAACTTGAGTAGCACTTAACTGCTAAATGGCTACTTAACTCCAAGACAGAAACAAAATGTCCTAAAGCCTGGCCTTTCTGCTATCCTCCTCCATTCTGTAGACTGACCGACCTGGGAAGCTGTAAGCACAAGTACAATTGCTCACACACTCAAAAACCAAACTTGATGCTTCTCTGTGGGCATCAACACACAATGTTGGGTTTTTTTAAAGCCTCCCCAGCTTAGTGAAGATGCCTGGGAGATGTGCAAGCTCCCTGGGACAAAAGTTCTGCAGTTACCATGTGCCATCAGAAGTCTCCCTCTCCCCTATTATCTCAGCCCTGACTGGGCCATCAAATTTCCTCCTCTTTAGCAGGAGTCTTGCAACACCATCACTTCCTTCCACAACCATCCCTCCCACTAGAATTTCTGCAGGTAGAGATCTCTTCTACCCCAGCCCTTTGCAGGCAGATTCCCTCCAGTTTTCCTAGTGGCGTCAACAGGAAAAGAGGTCACATACCTGAGCCCTAAAAAGCACTGCCTGCCTTTTAGCAGGAGACTCTAGACCCTACTGCAGCTTTAGTCACACACACTGCCACTTCCCTTCTTTACATACAGTCCCTGCTGCCAAAATACAACAATTACATCCACCCACATCCCAGAACAGCTTGAACAGCAAGTCACACTTGTGCCAGCAAGGGGAGAGGTAAGGGCAGGTGTGGGCACACATCCCACCAGTGAGCTTCTGGCCAGAGACAAAAAACACATCGAATCACCAGACTTGGTTGAAGGTGTCCTGCTTTGGACTTCAGCTGGTGGGCTGCTAATACAAGGTGATAGTCTCACATAGAAGTCACCCCCCAATCCATTTTCCTTCCTCCACATCCAAACAACAGTTTGGTGATAAATAAAAAACCCACAGTAATGTTGAGGATGGGTTATTGCTACATACTTGGGAATTAGTTGTTACTGTAAAGCATCGGAAGGCTAGGGGTTAGATGTGTGATTCCCAGGGGAAGCCTGGGCCCACAGACTTGTTACCAGACTTCTTCACATACCATCCTTTGCTTATCTGCAGCAGTAAACTGTGTTGCCAGCTCACAACTCTGCTGGCTGCCATAACACTCACCCCCAGAAAACAAAGACCAGTCTGCTACAATGCCCCTGGGCAGCCAGTGCCACCTAACCTGACAGGGAGGGTTGTTATCAAAAGGTGCAGTGTAAATACAAGAGACCTGGAGAAAGGGGGATGGGGTCTGAATTTGCTTCTCAAATATTTCTCAGTGTTTTTAGCCCACTAAACACAGAGATCAAAGCAGACTCCAATCCAGATTTTTGAGTGTCCCTGTAGTGTCCCACAAAGGGCCATGAGATACCTGGGATAGGACATCATGACTGTAATTGGCCCCAGTCACTTCACTTCACTTCCCCCTTCCTGCAGTTTTCTCTGTTAACCTCTTGCTGGCTTTAAATATCTGTACAATAACTAAACCACAAAGTCTTAGCAGAGACTCCTTTCAACAGTCAGGTCTTTATTTTAAGTGAACTTTTGCTCAGACTCCTTTGGTAAATATATGATTTGAAGTAGATCAGGGACAGACTGACAGCACGGCCCTTCTCTTACACTGTTCTAATCAGCTACAAAGCAGGTTCCATTGCTAATTACTGAACGTTTTTAAAAAAATCCTTTCATATACAAAAAGAATACACCAAGTACATAACCAAAAGTGATATAAAACTCTTCTGTGTAGCTTGGTTAAAAGGGTCTCCGCGTATTGGCAGAACAAGTATGAAAAGAGCACCATTGATATAATATACAGTCAGACGATGTATCTGGTTTCACTGCCACACTTCATGTCTACACAGAGAGACACTGCCCCGACACAGACAGCCACAGGTGCCTCTCTTTGCTTCCCTTGATCTGCTGAGCATCTTTGGCCCAATAGGACTCTCATGCAGGTAAAAAAACCAAATCTTTGCTATCTTGATTTGCTCCAAGCAACTTCACCTTCCCCAGGTTCCAGAAGTGACCACTGCAACGCACGTGGAAGATGAGGGTCAAAAAGGGAGGTGCAAGGGAGCACACGTATCATCCAAATCACTGACAGCTTCTGGCATCAGTCTTTTTCCCTGAATCAACAAATGCTTCCCTCTCCTGCAAACTACTTTACATGGTTTTGTTAACCTATCCTCTGCACAACAATATATATATATAGATATATAGACTTTTTATTTATTTATATATATGTATTCATGTCAAATTTTTAATATACTCAAGAAGATACAAAGCTCTTGGTACTTGCTTTTTTTTTTTTTTTAGAGTTTTTAAAGGTTTTTTTACAAAAAATGTAGCTGTTTGCTATTACAGTAATGTTTCGGGGGAGGTGAGGCTGTTGGGTATTTCCCCTCTTCAATTACAAAAGGAACGGCAGGCACTGAAAACCGCAACTGATGTTTGCCAGACTCAAAAATGTGCTTTCCAGTCACACCGTTTTTAGGAGCTTGCTTAAAACTAAATGTGGCAATCCAAGAACAGTGGCAACCAAGTAAAATCAGCAAAAGTCCTCTCATGCTACCAGCGAGACATTTGCTTCCTATTCTCATCTGCTGCCCTCCCTTGACCAATGTCTGGAGAAGATCAGTGATCTGAAGTCATTTTGTTCACGGCATTTCCAGATACCACATCTGCAGAGTACGTTCTCTTGAGGTAAACATTCCCCTAGACAGAGCAGGCCTTGGCGTCCGAGGGAGCCGCTGCGCACGGGTGATTTTCACGCCAAATGAAATATGCAATCTCAAAACAAAAGCAGAGGAACACAGAAATCATGATGATGATTTTAAAAATGCCAAACCAGTTCCCTTTGTGGCATTTTTCATCAGGATCTACAGCCCAAAGCAAACATGGATCCAACAGTGATAAATTTACCATCAAATATAAGTGACAGACCCATCTAAAATTTATAGCGTGTTCAAAATAAGACATCCTACAAAAAAAGCTCCTATTTTCTTCCAATGCCTTAACAGCTATGGCAAAAGTAGTTGTTAATCATCGTCACTGCAGCAGTGGTACATTTAACATGTGAAAGCTCCTTATTGCAATCTCTGAGAACATGAAAATAAAAAGCCAGCCAACTCCATTTCTCAGCACAGATTTCTGAACCAGGGACACCGAAACCTTCCATAAACTGCTTTTCAGTATGTGGAAATAAAAACAGAGACATTACAGAATTCAAAAGGCAGAAGTATTGTACACCAGAATATCATGATAATATAGCGCTGTGATTGATATAGCTTACTCTAAAAGCAGATTATACAGCTTGCATCAATTTTGCCATCCACTCTCCAGTTCATTTGACTAGCATTTAATAGTTTTTGTTCGCCATTTTCTCCCTTCATTGAAATCCAATAAACCCACTCAACATTCCTGCACTTTCTGTGGAAATAATAAAGGAAACCTAAACATTTGTCAAAAAGCCTTCAAAACTGTTAAGAGTCACAGTTCAAAAGAAATCCCCCCCCAAGACAAGAAAACAAAACAACGAGCCCCAAACCAGAAAAGTGCTATCATCATCTTCATGGCTACACCTACGATATCATTTCAAATATCCTGCAGTTCCTCTCTCACTGGTGAAGCTGTTTGCCGTCCTTCCCGCCGCGTGACCTTCACTCTCACACTTGGCACCATCCACACGTAAGAGTCACCCAAGAATGCAGCCAGCTAGATGGAAGCTTGGATTCTCCTCTCTTGCTAGCTTGCTTCTTGCAGGAGTGGGAGGGAGGGGGAGGTGGTGGCTATTTCTGGTGGGAATGTAACTGAGTTAGAAAGCAAACTGTCTCGCTGTAAGGCATGGTGCTCCGGGTTGGCAATGGCAGTCAGGTGTGTCTCCTCCCCACACCTCCTGGAACCTGCGGCCTGGTCTGATGCAGCGCCCTCTGAGTCTGAATGGCAGTGGTGACTGATGAGATCCTCTCTGTCGAGTCAATGTTTGTTTCTCCCCCTCAATTAAAAAAAATGTGGTTGGACTTTAGCCCTGCAAAAGAAAGTCAAAACTGATTAATACCAGCCAGTAACACGGCACTGGCGATCTCCATCACCCCGTGGTAGGACAGTGACTGGAGATGCCAACCTATCCCAAATATATGGGTTCCCTGAAGGGTATGACTAGGAGAAAAAGAGCAGGTCTTCATTTTTCAAAGTCAGGACCCCACCTGTAAGGCTTCACTGCTCAGAGAAGAGTACAGGAGTGAAGCAGGCACTACACACACACATTTATCTTAGCCCTTTGCCTGAGCCACCACGGCCAACCACACAGCACTGACCAGCTGTGGGAAGCCAACAGTGCCAGAGTCGGTTCCGTGGCTACGTGAGAGTACCTCGCAATGCTGACAGCCTACTCTGGGCAGGAGCTTCCATCCCAGGAACAGAAACTATCTGCAGACACTCCGAAAAGAAGGAGGAGGAAAAAAACCCAATCCAACACCACCACCCAAAACCAGTTTTCTCTACCGCTAACACAAGGAATTTCCGTGCAGAATTATGGGGTTAGATGATGGTCCATGACTTGGAATTTGAGCCTTTAAAGGTCTACTGTCCACTCTGATGGGAAGGTTTCTCAGTGCCTTCATGACAGTCACTAAGATTTTCCTTTAGTCATAGCCAGGGGCACAACACCTGCTGTTCCAAACATAGCATCCTCTGATGGAGTGCCAGAAGGCATCACCGGGGTAACTCTAGTGAGACAGCAGGAGACAGATTAGCAGTGGCAGGAGCAAAGAAAGGCCAGTGACATTACTGAGGAACTTGGCACGTGGCAAAGGCAGACAACCAGAAAGCAACAAAAAGGCACCTTTCTTTAGTGACAGAACAAAAAAAAGGAACTGAGAAGTGGGAGCTGTGGGTCACTTTATTGTGTAACCAAAATTATCTCTCCTTGCAAAGTAACTTGTGTACAGTCAGCAGCTTTCCTGCAGATGGGCAGCACTGTGTAATTCATGGGAACCTCTGGGGACATCCAGAAATAGTCAAGGATATACTTTTCCTTAAGTCTCAGGCTAATCCTCATAATGAGCATAGAGGGGAAAAAAAATGGTTTGAAGCAGGAACACACTACTCAAATTCACTCCCATGGCCTAACAGCAAAAATCTTTCACGTTTCAGCTGACAACCGTTCATTCACAATATTAATTTTCTGTCTGGTTATTTGACAGGTTATTTTTTAATCAAACAGTAGTGTTTGATTGCATTTCATTAAATATACACTGAATAATATAAACACCACTTTTTTTTTCCAAATGTATTTTCCTTTATCTGAAAGGACCCAGTTAGCAGTTAGACTTGAAGAGATTCCACAGCGATACAGATCATGCAAGAGAGAAGTTAATCACTAGCACCAATTACCATTAAAAGGACCTACCATGCATGCAAATTAGACCCAGGAGTCAACAGGCTGGGGTTTAATGTCACGGGCATCCACCAGATTCACCGAAGCCCTGTTACTCCTGTTAATGTTTTTCCTATTTGTGTCATTCTGCAGCACAGGGTGAGGAGTTAAAGCAAAACAGAGCGGATTAATCAAACAAAACCACCAAACAAGTCAGCTTAAAGATGCACAAGGGAAAATTAGTGGTAGAGAAAGGAACAAGATCAGCAAAAGCACAATACTGACAAAAGCATCTGCAACAGCCAAAAGGCTGCACATCCCTGCCATCGTTTTCCATGACTCTCAGCTCCCTCGAGCCTCAGAGCTGTGGTGATCACACAGCTCATAAGCCCCGGGACCCCACAGACACATCTCTGTTTCACAGCATGAGCAGAAGGACGAGCAGCAGCTGCTCAGCTCTGCCCAAGTGAGGCAGGGCAGGGCACACCTCTGATGTGTGTCACAGGCTGAATTCAGGTTACCCTCAGGTCCTCAGAACCAAGAGGCAGCACAGACTGTGGGAGATGTTTTTTTCTCTTTTTCTCATAAAAGCAGAGCAGCTACTCAGTGAACTCTGGGTTGTGCTTCACTTCAGTCAGGGCTGCTTGATGTGATTTTGAGGATTGTATCAGATCACTTTAATGAATTCTGAGTGGCAAAAATAACAAGTATTTGCTAATTTTCCTGCCTTAGCCTGTTTTCCTCAGACATTTTCTGCCAACCTCCATCATCACCGCTCCTACATCACTTAGTGCATCCA
>NW_008674512.1:22302-34614 GCF_000695815.1 Acanthisitta chloris
TGATGAGGGAGCTAGAAAGTTTCTTTTGTTGATACTGGCTCAAGCAGGGCCAAGTCTTGCCACCCTGGAGCAGAGGAACACACCGCATGACTTGAGTGATCAGCTTAAAGTGTCCAGCCAGATCGAAGCCATTCCCCAGGGTGTATACACCTTCAGGGGAAGGCAGGGCACAGCAGGAAATGCCTGACCTGGCAAGCCAATACAGGCAGGCTGATGCAGCAGAACATCTTCCTCATTCGCTACGGAAATATTTTTCTCCAAATCACATTTTTATTTCCCTTGTTCAATGAGAGTAAGTTTTCCTTTGAACTGAGTGAAGTTCAATTGTTCCCACTCAACATGAATCACCTGGATTTTCTGATACTATCATCAACGTGTGAAGGTTAAGGACAGACTTAACAGTAGTGTTTCCTACCACTGACTTGTTTCAATGAATCTTCCTCTTCCCTTTTGAAATTGCCTCCCCAGAGGCAAACCCAAGGTTGTTCTGAGGCCAGGGAGGACTGACGGCCACAGCATTAACAGACTTTTTAAAAGGTCACCGGAAAAGGTACAGCAACACAACAAAAACAACACAGAGCCCACTGAGCCACATTTGCACACAACCCACAACACAAAAAGCTTCGTGAAGTATTTTAAGTAGAGAACTGTCTAAACTTGTTTTTAGGAGGCACACACATCAATAACTGTGCATGTCTCTTCTTCCCTCTCCATCTCCTTGGCCCATGCCTACAGTGCACTGTGAGGCTTGTGAATAAGTGTTGCACAAAGAACACTGCTCACCACACTGCTGGACATGGACACACGAGGTCTCACCTACTTCTTGTGGTGGAAACAACAAGGCAGTGTGACAGTCTGAAGTGATGAGTCTCAGAGTAAAGTCTGAGCAGAGTTATACACTTTAAGGCCAGGGAATGCTGCCTGGACAAGGGTGACAGAACAAACACTTCCTATTTTTACAACCTCATCCATTTACAGGAATGCAGTGACTGCCTGCTGTATTTGCTCCTGCACTGGAAAGCAGCATTTTATTTTTATTTCTCGTTAGCCAAGTGCTAAATTACAAAATAATGCCTTTTTGTGGGGGGGAAGAAAGCCATTTAGAGCCTCCTGGTGAGTAACTACCCTGTATTTCTTGCTGAGGACACCACACTTCCTCTCTTTTAAAGGCCCTAACTAGCATTCAGAGTAAGAGGGAGCTCACTTTTAGAGGTTCTTTCTCGGAGGCATCGCCCGTGTTATCACTGGTCTTGTACTTGCGCTCCTTGTCCCGGTGATCGATGGTGGAGTATCCATCTGTGGGGAAATAACAACAGTCAGGCACAAAGCACAAACAAGAGCAGAAACAGAGCTGCTGCAAGCAGAACTCTTCAGCGAAGAGACAGGAAAACAAACCAGCCCAGCCCAGGGATGCTGGCAGCCTGTTCTCACGTGCTCCGGCTCGCAGATTTCATTTTCACCAGCGAAAAACAAACCAGAGAAGCCTCTTGTTATATCACTGCCAGATGCTGGCACTCATTAGCAAGCAGCACTGTTTTCATCCCAGCCTGCTGCACTTTTTAGTGTGCCCTAGGAAAGCAGCAAGTTGTCATCTCATGCCCTGTGGCTAATGAGCTCCAAACTCAGTCCAAATCTTTCGTTCCTTGCTTAGCAGCCTGATTAATTGGCTGTGTTCATTCTCTGAATGCTCTGCAGCATGTTCCCACTCTTCCTGAGCCTGACTACTAGCAGGACATGACAATAATCTGGAAGAGTCCCCATCAGAGCACTGAGAGAAAGGCCCTGTCGAGTTGGAAGAAATCTTGATGCCAACCCTGCTGTGCCTGGGCTGTCTTTCATTGCAAAGTAGCACCTGTTGGTGCCTTTTTTCCTGACAACTAAGGAAGAACACGAAAGCACAATGAACATAAGGAAGAAGGGTGTGAGAGGGTTTTATAAAGAAATGGCTCTAATTATTTCAGAACCTTTGCTTTGAACTATTGCCAATGCAAAACTTCGTTTATCTTCGTGATGCATCAAATTTCCCTGATTATCAGTGACAAATAGATCCTTGCCTGCTCTGCTTTGACAGCATTGTAATCTGGAGCAAATGACACCCAAATTTATAGCTCCCTGGAGGCTTTTGTTTTCCCCTGTGTAACTGAGGGATCAGTAATGTTTTCTTGTCCTGACAAACTGAGTTTTTAGAATAGCACAAAAAGGTTTTGCATAAACTATCAAAATGCTCCTCTCTTGCTTTATTACTTGCCTGCGGCAGGTCATTAGGAAAAAGTGAGTGATGTTTTATTGTGGGGCTCCTGTGGCATAAAGACACTGTTTGCCCACATGACAACTGCACACACAGGCAGAGTGACTTGTACCAGACAGCATCACAGAGCTGGTCACAGCCAGGTCACGCTAACAAGGGCTGCACTCTTCCCCTACCTCACAGCAGAGTGCACACAGACCTGCAACAAGCACCTGAAGCAGCACATATTTATGACATCGGGGCAGTAACCAATTATTTAACGATGCTGCCTAAAAATAACTACAGAATTCTGGAGTTATACATGTAGTACACAAACCATAAAGCACGAAAATAGTTGCTACACAGCACTTAACTTACAATTACTCCTTGGCAATGAAGATGCCTGACATTCTTGGCTATTCCTTTTGAACAAAACAAAGAGTGAGCTGCACCCAGCCACCAGCCAGTGTTTGTGGAGGAACTGCTGGCTGACAATTCTCTGTCAAATGACAGGCATGAACACTGCTAGTAACTCATGTCCTAATCTAAAGATTCATCATTTATTTAGAACTATAGAGTTCATATAAGTATGTATTAAATGGAAACATGGTGACTCCTCCAAAAAAAAATAAATCACACTTGCACCAGCTGAGAGGTAGCTTTTTACAATCTAATATTAACTTTACTTACGGGGATGGAACGGATCACTTTGCATTTTTGTAGTGCCATCATCATGGGTGATCCAGAAACATTTTTAAAAGGAATTGCCAAGATACAAAGGAAACCTTTAACCTACCCCCAGAGAGCAACAGCCACCAAGTGAAGGATGGCAGCTGTGATACTTCCCAGGGAGCAAGTTCAGAAGTAAAGACTGTAATTGCTAAAAAATAAAACTACTAAAAAATTAAAAAACAAGCTTAGCCAGGACACAGCAGCAAGAGGAAGATCAAGCGTTTGCACAGTGGCAGAAATATAACAACAAAGAATAGTCCAGAACTTTGCTCTTCAGATCCAAGTTCCAAGGTATTTCGCAGTCCATGCTGTCAACCCACTGCTGTGTGGCCTGTGTGCTCATGGTGCTGCACACACCACTGAGAGTCTCCTGTGCTCCCACAGCCCACACACTGCACTGGGACTCTGTCAGTGTAAGCAGCAGCAGAGGTAGGAAGTTCATGATTTGACCTAATGAGAAATACCTTGCAGGAGACTACATCAGTGAAATAATACCTCATGCCCTGAGGATCACAGCTCTGCCTGTCCTGTGTTTCAGATTCATTCTAAAATGCAACCAGAATTAACTGTGTCTGTGGCATCATGACCTACACAGATGTTGCTGCTCCAAGGTGCACCATTCTGAGTTAATACAACCCCATGTATAGACACTGGTCAATAGAGGAATATCCCATTCTTGGCTTGTTTACTCCTCTCAACCTGCTGCTTGTTGTCTGCTCTAGTGCTTCACTATCTCCCATTCACTCTGCAGCAGCATTTTTATGTCATCACAAATAACAGGCCCAAATAAATGGTGTCAGTCCATCTTTGCCCTCACACAGCTCTCAACTTACAAAGATCAAACCTCCAGACCCATCAAAGAGGAGGAGGAGGAGGAAGGACAAGTTATGTCTGAAGATGGGCACGGAGGACAGAGGCATCTGAACTGTGTGTCTCTGGTCTGAACGATTTCATCTCCCAGATGCTCCTGTCTGACTGTAGGTTAACTGAGGCGCAGACACAGTTCTAGAGAAGCTTGGCATACAGACTGGAGATCACAGCTGTGCTGCCTCTGCAGACAGCTCAGGGTCACAGCCACCCCCAGGCAGCCCCGTGACAGGAGGAACCGACAATCTCCACGTTACTCAGTGCAGAGCCACTTGCCTGGAGCTGATTACATCTGACAGACCTGTGCTATCTCTGCACGGGGCTGCCTAGTGCACCCATGGCAACTCATAATACATGTTTTCTTCCATTTCCCAAGACACCTACACTCTACCCAGGCCCTTCCATTGCTCCAGATAACAGAGATCTGACTGGTCTAGAATTACCAGCTGATGGGGAACAAATCTTTCTGCCTCTCTAGTCACAGTGATAATGAATTAATTTCCTCTGTCGAGAAGGATAACCCTCACAGCATTAGCAAACAAGATGAGATACCACTAGCAATTTTCTTTTTGCCATCTTGAAGAAGAGCCAACATGGGTTAACAGCAAAGGCCCAGGCACCAAGAGAGCTAAGCCCTGATGAGAAGGGACAACAGGTGAGTGGCACACAGGCAGGGATGTTCTGGAACAGCCCGTCCAGCACACTGCAGGGGAGCAGGATGAGCACTCCGGGCTGGAAGTATCTGGCTGATGGATGGGCACCTTTATCCAACCTGTGTGTGGCATGGAAATCCATGGAATCTGCACTGGCTCACTCTAACATGTTTGAGACAATTACAGTTCAGCACCAAAGCAGTACAGCAGAAAGATAACTATGCAACTTGGAAGCATATGAATTAAAGGAAATGGACAACACAAAGCTGGAGTCAGAGGAGAATTCTCTAAAAGACGGTGAGTGTAAAGCAGAAGGATCTCAGAGTGAGTGAGGTCAGGAAGAGAGGATGACAAGGCAAAGACACAGCTGGAACCAGGGCATAGGACTTTCTGAAAAAAAAAAAATCCAAACTAAAAAGAGCAGCTGAGATGCAGAAGAACTTTCTCTGGTACTCTGTCATGCATTTTCTTCACGAATACAAAAGAGACTGGTCTCTCCTGGAGGCTCTGGTATGGAGGTAGAGACCCAGAGGACTGTACATTGACGTTCTGCTCCATATATCTGCCAGTTCACTCCAGACTGGAAAAAGCACAAAAACTCCAGAATACAACAGTCCACAATGAAGTTAAAGTCAGAGAATATAAATCAGAAAATACAGTCTAGAGCAGCTCCTTATGTTAGTATGCCAATGAGACAAAAAACCCACAGCATTTGGAAAAGCCTGAAGGAAAGACATGAAATACCAAGTTGTTATTCTAGTTCCCTGGAATTAAAGATAGTAAACTGGATAAATTAATTTCGTTTCTTTTCAGCTGACCTCTGAAATAGCATAAAGTTATAGTCATATTGGAGTTAAAAGGCACTCCAAAGCTGGGTTCAGGAAAACTTGACAGATTTCATCTTCTAATGGTGATAAAAAGACTGAGCACAGACTGGCCCAGAGAATCTGCCTGATGCTGTACATATGCTGTTAATTTGCATTTCATTTTGTACACAGAGCTGTACCAGCAACTCCTGACAGCATAAGGTAACAATTAATATTGAGACTATAAACAATCAGCACTGCCCATGCTGCAGCACCTGCCAGCACACAGCTATCCTGCCAGGCAATCCTCTCTGAACTTATTTCCTTCCATTGTGAGAACAAATGCTTCAGTGTTCCCTGAGGCAAAATACATATGGACAGTTGATTCATGGCAGGTGGCATCTCATTTTTCTGAGAATACAAAAGTAATATATACCTGTTATTTTACTTTCTGAATGTGCTTGGCTTTCTGCTTGGCTCTAACTTGCTGTTTCATTCAGCTACAACCACAAATATCAGCATATCAAACTGTTTGATCTGAAGGCATTAATATAGGTGTATTTGAATAAAAATAATGTCAACTGGAAGAAGGGAAGCAAATTCTCAAGAGACCACAAAGCACCTTTATCTACCTTGGGAAAGAAAGAAAACCCCTCTACATGTTACACTACAGAGTTTACCAATCTCAAAGCATGTCCCTGACAGTTGGTAGCTGTTCTCAGTCTACACGAAAAGCCTGGCTTGGCTAGATGCAGGTAAATGAAAAGTGGAGCCAGGAATATCACACATACTAACTTATTTTTGGTGTTGCCTACAAAAATAAAGGCAGAACAGATCTAGGCACAAGAAATACACTGAAGGAGATTTTCAACTCTTTTTTTTCCTTTCTGAATCCCCAGATTTCCAGACCTGTAACAGGGGATGCAGCTGCCTCAAGGGCCAAAGACCAGAATGAAAGCTGGGTCAGTGTATCTCCAATAGATGCTTAAAGTAGTGGAGAAATTGGTGTGTACACTCTACGTGTATATCAAGGAAAAAAAAAGATGACGACCAATCCTTTGTGAGGTAATGCTCTGGTTTTAAATGTCAGCTTTATCCATCTGAAATAATATCTCCTAGAGAAATAGCTGAACTTTCCTGTGAGTGACAGTGTGCTCTATTGGAACAGACAGAGAGTTTGATCTATGACTGAATTTACCTGGGCCAAGTTCATCCATAGGTATCATATCACGACTTCCAGACTTCTCATTATCTATAGAACAGAAACATTGTAACAACATGAGTTACATTTGATTTACTCAAAACTTGGTAGTTCTAAATTAGTCACAGAACCAGAGAAGCCCATAAAGTACAGAATGCAGAGGTTATTGTAAAAAAATCCCAAACTATTCAACTGTTACCCATTCAGAAAGGGAAGTCTGACTGAAGTTCTTCAGCAAGCACATGTAATCCTTGTATTTTCTGCTTTGGCACTGTAATATAAAACTCTCTCTCTCTCTCTCCAAGTGATAACAGAAACTGCAATTCTGCTTGGACAACCTACTGCTATTAACAAGCTTCTCTCTGGTCTCCCCAGAATAGAAGAGAAAGAAAATAGGTAAGGGTGCAGCTTCTCATGGCACACAGTTCAATCCAGCAGCCTGCTGAGCCAACAGAAAGCTAATCCACAAAGAAAACAAGAAATTTCTTCTCACATCAGCAAACTGACCCAAATCATCCTCTGTCTGCATAACCTGCCAGGTCTGATCAGAGGCAGGGAGGGTGGAAACAGGCAGGGCAGTGTGGGGCTGTTGTTTTTGCAGTACCCTGCAGTTAAACCAGATCCCGTGCCCCATGGCAAGCCCTGCTGTCTGACAGCAGGACCAGACTCAGGGACACAGCAATCATAATGAAATCAAAGCTGGAGCTGCACCAGTGTTGGTATGGCTGTGCCTCATGGGAAAGCACAGGCAAGCTTAGCTGGAGCCTGGATAAACTCCCCTCCAATAAAAAACCCCTGCAGAGCAGAGGAAGCAGTTCTGCCAAAACAGGCACACTTACTGAGAAAGGAAAAGACTCCAGTATGGAGTAGGGGTCAGGTCAAGCCCATTTCCAGGAAGATTTAACTGATAATGTTGCATGTAAGTTGAGAAAACAGTAGTAGTGTACATTTCGTAATATTAGCCATAACCAGGTAATAAGAACTGATCATTTTGGGACTGTGGGGTAACAATCAGCACACAAATAATGCATTTTTACTCCCTCATGCCATAACACAGCCATAGCAAATCCAGAAAACAAGCAAGCAAAGCACTATAGAACAAGTAAGAGAGAGCAGAACTGACCTTGACTCTTATCCACCAGTGGCAAAGTGCTGTCGTCATAGCCAGACCTGCCAGCAGTACCTTTGGAACCCTTTGGAGCTGCAGAAACAGACTAGGAGACAAAACTCACATCAGTACGGAATTGCTACTCAGGGAAATTGAACAAGGAAAGTAAACAAACCAACAGTAGGGAGAGAGATTATGGAATCCCCTTCTGCTGATAACATGGCACTGGAGTGTTTTTTAATTTGCTGGTGGAATTTTCTTCCTGTTATCTAAATGGCAGCACTGTTGCTCTGTAAAAGGAGCAAAATCTGTCCACAAGGGAAGATGAGGCTGCATGTCAAGCACAGGTGGCTGCCCTGTGCTGCTACAGGAAACCTTTCAAACAAGGCACAACTAAGACATTAGAGAAGCTAATTCTTCCTCCAGTAAAGCAGAGCATTTGGCCAAACTTCCCAAACCTAAAGAGCTACAGTACAGACCACAGAAAAGCAGAGCCAGCAAGTATATGCCAGATGGTGTGAGTGAGTAGTACACAGTCCACTGTGCTATCACCTAGGAGAACAGGAGTGAAGCCTACAAATACCAGACTGCAATATTAGACTGAGTTAGGGTGTATTCCACTCAGACATTTCCACAAGTCGTCTGAGATCCACCATCTTTACCTGAAAGTGTGACTTGTTCCACCCATCCTTCTGAAGGGCATTTCGCAGTTCTTTATAGCTCCAGATCATCTGAAGAATGTGAGATGCTGCTTTTGTTTCTCTGGGAGACTGGCTGATTTGCAAGAGAAAATTAAGAGCTTAAGTAGCAAGCAATGTCAGAATACTCACATGTTGACCTCTCTGCATCAAAAACAGTACCAGGAGATACCTAGTAGTATGTACAGCTATTATTTGAATCTGTAAGTCACAGGATGTACGTGAAATCATTCAGTGACTTCTTCATATCTATAGGGATTTGCTGACCAAAACAGAAATCAAAGAGCTGCAAATTTTGCATATTTCTGGGTTTTCACATGTATTGCTGGGCAAGCACTAATGCCAAGGTATAGCTCTCATTAACAAAAACCAGATAAGATTCCATCCTGCCTGGACTTACTCAGGGAAAGACACCCAAAACATAAAAGAGTTCTAAGCCACTTTACAAACCTTCAGCCCAATGTACAAATATTCCTTACGATTCAATGAAGCTGCTCCATGGTTTAAAGTACCTTACAAAGTAGTTTGGGTCAGCAAAAAAAAATAAGCTGCTTTGAAACAGAAAATGGAATTTTATCCATTCCTTACTAAGTCAGTACACGAGCACCCTCCATAAAATAAAACAGGCCTAGAGTTTTGGTTGGCTCTCATGTTTCATAACAATACAACCCAACAAAGCTACTTCAGCTACTCTCCCAAAAGTTTGCTGACACCACCTCTACAATGTCTGACTGGCTGAACTACACGAAACAAAGTTTTCTCTACAGCAGTCAGAACAGCTTTTCAACAGAGGGGCAGAGAGAAAATTTGTCACTTTGAATTACCACCACCAGCCCTTTGGCCAGAACAATTACTGCACACCATTAACCACTTCACTGGGAAGAAACAGATTTCATCACTGGCATCCCAGGAATGAAATGCTGCCACAGGATAAAGGCCTCCCACACTAAACCCAAAGATCACAGTTTCACTGCGATGCTGTCTGGCAAGTGCTCACCTGGTGCTAAGATGCCTCTGACAAGGAGAGAGCATGTCTTAACAAGACTGAAGTGACTACTCAATTAACTTTTTTTTTCATCGAGCAAACCTATTAAAGGTGCTGGCTGGTTTTATTCTGTATATTTAATAGCTGAAATTAAACCTCTGAAAGGTTAGGATGCTCCAATACTTTCACAAAGCAAAAGCTGTCGTTCATAGTGACATTTTCATGTTCACAGGGACTTCTTACGCATTTTGCTTTCAACTGTCACTTACCTTGACTTGCTGATAGCTACCAGCTTCTGAATGCCCTGGGTCTGGATCAGAGACCTTGCATTTTCTGAGCTGTCAGTAATGATTTCATGGATGGTATTCAACACCGCAACCACTGTATCCTCTTCCAGGTTTTTTGCAGATCTCTGCTGCCTGCTGGGCAAATTTCTTACCAGCTCACCCATGGCATAACTACCTAGATAAGGGGAAGAGATACCATTAGCCAGCCCTAAAAATCATTTCAGCTTCCCATCCTGAATGCTAAAACTCAAGGGTGTTTGCCATGTCAAAAAAAACCTTTATAATGCACATGTTTTGAACCTCAAGACTAACTTCACAGTGTATATATCATTCATTATCTCAAGGTGATTGAGAGTTGATACTCAAGACAAAGTCCTTCATCACGAATGCTAAAAGGAATTGAGGGGGGGAAAAAACCAGTCTTTATTGAGAATTTTACAGCCAGAATCTATCATATTTTGCAAAGCCTGAGGCAAAGAAAGCATCCAGTAGCTGCTGCTAATGCCACGTATTCATGCTAATACATGCACATGGCTTACTCAACTTAGCCTTGTAATAGGCCTTCTGGGGCAAGGTGTGCAGCCATGCATTTATTAACCTTCCCCCAGCAAAGGTAAGAGTATTTCCTCCTGGGTGCAGTTAGCTTTCTCCATGTATAGTACTGGAATAAAAACAGGGAGTCTGGACTATATCACTCCCAGGTGTCCATCTGTACCTTGGCCTGGCTACACCTCTGAGCTATTAAAAAGAGAATCTGGTGCATTTGCTGGTGTCAACTTCCACCGTGGCCCTAAATATATGACCAATATTTCCTGGCCTGACAAGGTTCTGGTTTAAACAAATACATCAGTTAAATACAGAGGCATCTAGGAGAAAACTCATCTCACAGCTGAGTCTTTCAAGACTGCTGCTTATGGGCAGGTGAATACTTATTTAGCACCCTGCTCAAGAGCTAGAGCACTGCTCAACACTGACCTGAAGAAGAGTAAGCTGGTGTCAAGCTTCTACAACCAGCCACCATGCAAAGGAATGAGAAAGGAAGGAGGAAGCCAAAATAAAACAGGGACAACTTTAGAGCCCACTACACTTCCCCAGGCTAGCTCAGTGTGCCAAGGGACTCTGATTCTATTCCACTCCAATCAGAACAGCAGGTAGGCCTAAGGAGCATGTCTCTGTGGTCACATGTGTGACTAGGAGCACCAGTGCCACATCAGCCAGGGCTAAGGCAGAGACAAGAAACTTCTTACCCCACCCAATCCTCTGCACATCTACATGCACTCGTATCTTGCAAAAGCCTACGCCTGTTTTTACTCCCAAGTTAGAGATTTCCCTCAAACCACAGCTCGTTTGTGTGGGTTGGAAACACATTCGGAGCTGACAGCCCCCGACTTGGTGGCTACAGAGTAATCCCAGATGGCGTGGATGGAAACTGCACACAGAATGAATCCTCAGCACAAGGGACACAGACTGCGAGATCTCTCAAGGATTTCCAAGATCCCAGCCTGGTTAGACAAGTTTGGAAGATACCTATGAGATCTTTATTGCGACGATCCATGGAGAGGTTTCTCAGGGCGATCGACACAGCCCTCACAACCTTGTCAGAGTCAGACTGGAGCAGCTCCACAAGCACAGGTAAGCCTCTCTCCTTCCGCACTGTCGCACGGATGTACGTGGACCACTGATCAGACACACAAGGGAAAAGAAACAACACAAAGTATTGTGAGTTCATATACTTGCCCTTTCCTTGCCCCTGATATTACCTTCAGTGCTGTAATCCATTTTTTCCCCTGCAAAGACTAGTTAGGTTGTTTGTGCTGATGCACTGCATGACTTTAACCCATCATTCAAGTTCATCAAGCACTGAGGAAGAATGGACGTAGAAGTTCATCCTACAGCTAAGCAAGCTGCTGGGGAAAGAGGGCAGAAATAGGAGGAAGGGGCATTGTCCACCAGCATCTGTTCTGTACACACCTCAGCATGAAAACACATCCCCCTGGATTAGGAAAAATAGAGGTCATATGGAAGAAACAGTAAAGCATCTAAAGCATCTGTTCTCTTCCTCCTCCTCCAATGTCAGGCTTTTATTTTGTTTCATGAGTAATTTTAAAACAAGCTGGATTCAAGACAGCTGTGAAACACCATCCTGCTGACCCTTAGGCTGCTGATCAATCCCACTCTGCCATGTGGTTCCAGAAGTGATCAGGCACACCTTTGAGAGAACTGCCTCATTAGTGCTGGGGATGATTCAGAGAGGATATCAGAAGAGCCTTTAGAGGGCAGTTTCCTGAGCAATCTGACAGTGCAACCAATTAAGTCTTCAGGACACTTAACCATTTAACACCAGACTTTTCTGAATGGACAAAGCAATGGTTAAGTGGTTTAAGTAGTAAAATTTGCTCATGGTTAAGTTGTCATAAGCTCAGTAATACTTCCACTATGTAAACCTCATCTGTCCAGAAGATGAAAAACATCTTCAGTGAGCAAATGGAAATAAATTCTTTGGCATACCCATCTCCTTTCTTTTTAATGGAGATGCAAATGCACACTTATGAGACATCAGTTTGCTCTTTCCTTACATAAAGGAAACACAAGAGACTGAAGAGAGGACTGCACTCACCGTCCAGTTGCCAGCACTAAGATTCTGCAAAGCTCCTGCTGCAGCTTCCAGAGTGTTAAAGTTCTGACTTTCGGTGAGGATGGAGAGGTACAGTCGCACCACATCTGGCTGGTACAGTAATTCAAAGCCTG